>NC_039366.1:59811012-60111012 GCF_003573695.1 Papaver somniferum
TGTCTTCATACACACGATGGAATATGAACAAGTCGTGCAATCAGTTGAAGGAGTTAACAAAGTAGTGGATGAAAATCGACCAAGTCTCCGCACGATGAGCAACTGGTTTCAAACACGATTTCCATATCCCCACTCTTTGATTCCATCAACTGTCACACTTCATGGGATCATGGTGTCTACAATTCCAGCAATATAAATAAGTCTCTGAAATCATGATTGAATATATAAGAATCTCACGTCTCACAGAAAACACGAGATCAACACTTCATCAATTGAGCAATTACTCTCAACTGAGTAACTTCAATCATTCAGAACTTATCTTATTCAGAATTCAAAACCCACCTAAAATCTTTGATTACCATTGATTCCACGCATTTCTCATCTTCCCTCCTACAGATCAACCCATCCTCTCTTGTGACCGAATTTACTCTGGAACGGTCATTGTCTTGGTTTAGGCCGGAGTACTACAGATTGATCTTTCGAATTCAAAGCACTCCCTTCTTGCAGTGCATCTGTGTGAGGTTGAACATTTCGCTCGGTTCAAGGAGTCTCCTCCGTACGGTCGTCTCCTCAATCCCGTGAAAACCAGCAATCATTTTGCCCCATCTACAGATTGGCGACCACAATGGGAGATCATTCTCTCGGTTGCAATCTCAAGCTTTCACAAGATGGTTGGCCTTAGGTCTTCATCATAAGCTCCAACCCCTAACCAGAGTATTTCAAATGGCGACATTCCTCACGCTCGTCGGAACAACTCTGGTAATATTCGTCACTCCTACTTTACTACTCCTTTTCCCTCTATTGATGCGTTCGACGGAGAAATCCCATTATTGGATGAATTGGCACGGAGGCAAGAAATTCTGACTAGGAGCATCAATCGATTGAAGGAGGCAATCGATGAACTCTTCAACTGTATGGTAGAATTGACAAAACTCTTAGGAACAGAAGCGGTAGATCATCCCAGCGCTACTGCCAACGATACCCCTCAAAACAACAGCTTCACTACTTACGAAAATCCAGTAGACCAAGAAGTTGCAAACCTGATCGAAAGTTTATGTGAGCTTCTGCACTTCTCCAGAGATCAACATACGACTACATTCGCTGCACTCAACCAGATATCTTCAGACATACCTCTGACCCCGTCGTGCCTAACAGCTGATGAAACACTCGTGATGTCTGACCATTCAATCAACAACATCACTTTTGGAGAAGAAGACCGCATGGAAGACGAAGGACACAATCGAGCCCTATACGTGACTGGCTTCATCAGAGACTACGAATTCAAGAGAGCCCTCGTTGATACAGGTGTTTCTACAAATATTGTCACTATGAAGACTCTCAAGACGGACAGGTTCCCACAACACAAGATTGTCAGGCACCCTATCCTGATGACAGAATTTGAAGGAAGTCATATCCATACATATGGGTATGCATACATCGATTTGAAGGTAGGGCCTATTCAGTCAAAAGTCAAGTTCCATGTGATCGAACAAGAGCCCGACTATCACATGATACTTGGGCGCCCATGGCTCCATGATAACAAAGTGGTCCCTTCCACGTACCATCAATGCATGAAGGCACTACTCAACAACAATATCGTTCGTATCCCAGCTTCGTCATCTCTTTATGCTCCTGTCTACGATGCTGATTTCCTTGAATCTCAAAAGAGCATCCCGGAGCCTCCAGGCAAGGTTTGCAGCATCCCACTTCCACTTGGAAGGCTATCGAAAAGGTCGCCGACAAGCCATCATCCTCAGCTGCTAAGTCGATTAAGTCATCTATTACACTGGTTAAACGCCGTAATGATCAGGTTTCAACTCCAGGATCAAACTTCATAACCAGCCGTGATGCGGAGGGGAGGATCGTTTATCGCCGATGGGAATATTAACAATTAATCGGGGGGAACGATGAAAAGTATCCCCACCCTGAAGAATCATGTCAGAACGAACCGTCACTCGAAGAAGAGGTTTAAGACGCCCCACGACAATTACAAGACGGCACTGACTCTACCGCCGATAATCTCGAGACAATCAATATTGGGACTGAGGATGATCCAAGGCTGATCCTGATTAATTCAGCACTGTCATCGTAGGAGCGGGCGGAGTTGATAAAGTTGTTGAAAGAATATCAAGATGTTTTCGCCTGGACGTATGTGGAAATGCCCGGTCTAGACGACAAACTGGTCACCCACCACCTGCACATCGTTCCTGGCTCCAAAGTTGTCAAGCAACCGCCTAGGAAATTTAGACACAAAGTCGAGGAGAAAATCAAAGTCGAGATCCAGAAACTACTAGCAACAGGATTCATCAAGCCTATTCAACATCCAACGTGGCTGGCAAATGTTGTTCCTGTCAAGAAGAAAAATGGTCAAATCAGATGTTGCGTCGATTTCAGGGACCTGAATAAATGTTGTCCAAAGGATTATTTTCCTCTATCCAACATTGATATGCTCGTCGACGCAACTAGTGGCCACGGTATGTTCTCATTCATGGATGGTTACAGCGGATACAACCAGATCAAGATGTATGAGCATGACGCCAACAAGACTGCATTATGTACTCCCCTTGGGAACTTCCATTACACTATGATGCCTTTTGGATTAAAAAAAAACAGGTGCCACTTATCAACGAGCCATGACTGCCATATTCCACGACATGATGCACAAACAAGTGGAAGACTACATCGATGATGTGGTGATAAAATCGAAGACTCGAACGTCTCACCTCGAAGTCCTGAGACAAGTATTCGAGAGATGCAGAGAATACAAATTAAAGATGAATCCTTTGAAGTGCGCTTTTGGTGTTTCCTCTGGAAATGTTTTAGGATTCCTAGTCACAGGCGAAGGAATCAAAGTCGATCCGGACAAGACGAAAGCTATCACCACCATGCCTCCTTCACGCACCGTGAAGGAACTACAAAGTTTTATGGGCAAGGTAAATTATATTCGACGCTTTATTTCTGGATTGGCTCAACTCATTGCCTCATTCACCCCTCTACTGAAGAAAGGAACAAGTTTCACCTGGACAGCCGTTCAACAAGAATCCTTCCATAAGATACAACATATACTATTGTCACATGATTTCATGAAGTCTCCAGTACAAGGACGACCCCTGATTCTTTACACAGCCTCCAGTTACGTTGCTATCGGAGCACTCCTTGCTCAGGAAGACGACGAAGGCATCGAACGACCAATCTACTACTTCAGCCGCACAATGAGAGACGCTCAACTCCGATATCCAAAGGATTAAAGGGCATGTCTAGCATTAGTACATGCAACCCAGAAATTCAGGCACTATTTACTGTCCAACAGGGTCGTACTAGTCTCCAAAGCTGATCCTATAAAGTTCATGCTATCAAAGCCAGCCTTGATAGGGAGACCAGCGAAGTGGCTACTCCAGATGTCAGAATTTAACATAGCTTGCACGCCGCCTAAAGCGATCAAAGGCCAAGCAGTTGCAGACTTGCTCGCTGCTTTTCCAGGAGAAGATACGACAACATTACACGAGGATGTACCCGGTGAATTTCCAGATACCTTAGTTATCAAAGAAGAAACATGGCTTCTATACTTTGATGGATCCACCATCCCTAACAATGATACCGGAAGAGCGGGCATAGTGCTGGTGTCCCCATCTGGTGAAGTTTTCTCACATTCGTTCAAGTTGGATTTCCACTGCACCAACAATTCAGCATAATATGAAGCCTTCTTATTAGGATTGTCCCTGGCCAAGCAAGCAGGAACGACACACCTTGAAATAAGAGGAGATTCAAATTTACTGGTCAATCAGATGAATGGAGCATACTCTCTCAAGGAAATCACGCTCTCTCCATTCCGAACCGAAGCTCAGCGACTATTAACTCATTTCGTTGATGCCACGATCGTCCATACTGGACGGACCAACAACAGGCATGCCGACTGCCTAGCAACTCTCGCTTCAGAGCTGCAGTTCGAAGGGGCAGAGAAAACAATCACTGTACAGAGGCGTACTGTGTCGTCTACCTGGCTCACTCAAGTCGAAGACATTTCAACAGACGATTGGCGGGCACCCATCATTCATGAATTGAGCATCTCTATTTCAGAAGGAAAAATCATCCTCAAAGAATTGAAGAATTATTTCCTGCTTCACGGGGCATTGTATTACCGAAACCCTGGTGGATCCCTATCACGGTGCCTTGGAAACGGCGAAGCGGAAGAACAACTCAAGCGCATACATGAAGAAATCTGCGGACAAACACTAGTAGTAACACTTTACAGAAGGCTTCAGAGGGCAGGATACTACTGGCCTTCCATGGAAGATCAAACAAGGGCCCTACAAGGATCTTGTCCCAATTGTCAGACACCTCCCCATCACTTAGAGGTTTTGACAGTCCACAATACTAGGGACTGGAGGGAGCCTTACATCAAACATCTCCGGGACAACGAACTACCAACAGAAAAGAAGCAAGCAGTCAAACTCATTCAGAGAGCTAAGATATTTGTCTTTCTTGACGGGATCTTATACCGCAAAAGCTTTGGTGGGAATTTACTGAGATGTTTAGCTGAACATGAAATCCCAACAATTCTGAAGGAAATGCACGATGGAGAACATCAAGGAAAGAGAAAATTATTTCTTCAAGTCCATGAGAAATATTACTGGCCGACCATGGAAGACGATGCAGCCGCATACGTTCAGAGGTGTCACCAATGCCAAATTCATGGTAATATTATCCAAACTCCTTGTCTCCCGTTGAATTCTGTGAATAGTCCATGGCCCTTCTACAGATGGGGACTGGATATCATCGGGAAGATCAATCCAGCATCTTCAAAGCAGCATGTATACATCATCACTGCAACTGAGTATTTCACCAAGTGAGTTGAAGCGATTCCTCTTCGAAGCACCACCGGAGTCACGATTGCAACCTTCATCAAAGAGCATATAATATGTAGATTCGGTGTTCCTAAACACATTGTTACTGATAATGGAGCTCCTTTCGCCAATAAACATGTGACTGAACTACTCGAGGAATACGACATCAAACAAATCTTATCCACGCCATATTATCCCCAAGGAAACGGACAAGCGGAGAGCACCAACAAAACTTTGATCTGAATTCTCAGTCGGACAATTCATGACAATCCTCGAACGTGGCATGAACATCTGCATATGGCTCTATGGGCTTATCGAACCGCACCAAGGAGATCAAACGGAACTTCGCCATATTCCCTCGTCTACGAAGCAGACGCCATACTTTCAGAAGAAATCAAAATTCCTTCAGCAAGGATTGCAACATCCAGTGGAGTACAATGGGATGAGGCCGAAGTATCCAAGTCAAGAATCGCTGAACTAGACATGCTCGAGTCAAGGAGAGCTAAGGTGGAAAAATACATAGAAACCTACAAACAAAGGATCTCCAGGGCCTACAACAAAATGGTAAAACCTCGAACATTTCAAGTAGGAGATCTGGTATTAAAGACAACAAAGCACATTCAACAAGATATGTCTGCTCACAAGTTCTCTCCGAAATGGGAGGGACCGTACGTAGTCATCAAGGCAGTATCCAGTGGGTACTACAAGATCTTAGCTGTGGATGGAGGAGTGGAAGGGAATATAATCAATGACAAATGGCTCAAAGCCTATTACGCCTGATTCATGAAAGCAATTACCTTTTCATCATTTCAAGCATTTTCAAAAATGTAATTTTCATTCCTCCAAAGAGCGTGCAAATGCTCCTTTGTTCATTAAACATTTCATAAATGAGCAAAATTCCTTCATATCATGATCAATTATTCCACCTAACCAGAAGCTTAAACCTATTCAAAAACAACAATCATAATGTAGTTGTAGGAAATCCTACACTACACCCCTCATATGATTTCATTATTAATCAACTCATTTTTAGGTTTTCACTCTTAATTTTATTGATCAATCTTTGAATGTTCTTACAAGAAAAGATAAAGAAATCAAGAATCACCTCTGCTCTAGACTTTCTCTCTCCTATTTACTTGTTTCTTACTCAAAAAAGATCTCGTTCCCTCTTTACAACTTGAACGACTATTTATAAGGAAATACATAGTGGACGACAACTAATCTGTCCTTTATTTTCGGGCATGGTCTGCGACATTCTCGCAACCTTACAAATGTTAATTTCGCAAGCTCTCTAATTTTCGCAGGACTATCACATCTTTCTCGTGATCCTAGCTGATGTCGTTTATCGTATCATTTCTGAAATTGTTCTGCGACGCTGTTGTGTTGTGTTGTTGATAATTTCGCTGAGATATTATCGTTGCGAGATTCTGATCCTACATCTTTCCTCTTCTCATATCTTCTCTGCAAAGTAGAGAATGATGTGATAAATGCCGCAGCCGTTCATCTTTTCATATTCTGCATTTATCACACGTATTCTTTCTTCCATTTGTTTCTTGACACGTTTTCTGTAATCGCTGCTTTTCAACCGCTCACGTCTTTTCGTCTTAATGGTTTTTATTTCTTCGAGTAAAAAAAATCTCCTTTATATACTCTTCTTACTCTTCTTTCCACTTTTCTTTTTACTTTCTCTTCTATTTTTATTCTCTCATCTCTGCAACTCTGTTATTCTTCTGCAAGTTCTGCTGTTGTAATTTTCCCCCCCTTCAATCCTCTTACTTTTTATTCATTCCCATAATCTATATTCAAATATGGCTCCAAGTGGTCATAGACATGAGAAGAATTTAAAAGATGTCCAGAAAGATCTTGCTGATAAAGGTTTTACACTCTCCACCATTCCTAGTGAAAATGCCAAATCAATTCTTTCTGTCAAACTTTTCTCTGATCAATATTGTGATGATCAATCAATCATAATTTTGCTAGGTCATATTCTCGTAGGTCTCCCTATTCCTCTTTATGACCCAGATCTTCCTTTCTTTTATGAAATTCTCGCTCACTCGGGATTTTCGCGAGCTATCTTCCAACTGAGTGGGGACTGCATCCGTCTGATGCTAGAGTTCGCTAACCGTGGTGCTGATAGAGGATCTCTGTACTCCAAAGAACTTAGGGATCCTAAATTCGCAAACCTAGAGATAATTGCTGAGAAATACACAGTAGCGAGTTTCTTTGAGAACTATGAACTTATCTCCATGAAGAAAGAGAATACTCGCTGGGGTATTCGCTTAAAAAGAAAAGATAACATTGATGAAGCCAAAATTCTCATGCAAGATACTGACTGACATTCTGGTAAAAACACAACTCCTCGCCAATCCAAAGATGATAAATGGTGTGTTTTTCCTTTAATGCTAAAAGGACTCTACATTGCTGGGTCAAATATTCTTCCTGCGAATCTCGCTGCTTATCAACCTTGGGTTTTCTCTTGGCCCGAGAAGGAGAAATAGGTATGTTTCTTCCCATTTAACTCACTTTATATTTCTTTATTGATTTTTATTATTCTGTTCGCTAACTCTTGCGACATTCCGTAGATCCAAAAACTGAAAGATAGTTATAACAGGACTGGGAAAGCTAGTACTCTGTTAGCTCTTCGCTCATACACATATGAGATAAGAAATTTTCTCTTATGATTTTAAATTTTCTTCAATTTTCTCTTATGATTTTAAACAGTATACTGTTGCTTCCATTTTTTATTTCTATGTGTGTGAAGATTATTGCTGAAGTAAAAGAACCTGCCGATGTTGCGAAGACTGGTGATAAAGGTAAAGGTGCTCTTCGCAGGGAAAAATCAACTGGTCCTCCTTCAAAGAAAAGGAAAGTTCGTTCTTCTTATCCTTCAAATATTCCTCCTCACTAAAATTCCGAAAGTGACAAGGGTGATGAGGACAATGATGATCTTGCCGCAAGTGAAGATTCTCCACCTGAATCTTCTATGGCTAAGCTCTCTGGCCTCTTTTCTGATTCTCTACAAGGAATGGGAGATAGCCAATTCGCAAATACCTTCAAAGCTCTCGATACCCTTTGTGATGTCCCTTTACTAGATGGTGATAGCTCTCTTCGTGGAATTTCTAGATCAGTGACTCCCGACTTCTTACATTCTCTCAATAGTCTGGTATACTTTTATCCTTTTACTTCTTCATTGTCATAACTCAAAATTTCTTTCTATATTAATATTTTTTATATTTTCTCGCAGGCTGGAAAATCTTCTTTTGCTGTTGCCTCGGATCTAGAGAGAAGACGCGAAAATCTTGAAAAGAAGAATCTTCAATTTCGCACAAAGAATGAAGAATTGGAAGCTGAAGTTAAAGGTCTTCGCGAGAAAAATAGACAATTAGAAATTTATTCTTCTTCATATAAGAACAAAATCTCTAGTCTTCAGCAAGATAATAATCAGCTTTACGGTATGTTACTTTTCTCTTTTCCCTTCATTTATTCATCCTGTTGTTTTATCTTATTTAAATGATCCTTTTTGCAGAAATTTATGGTCTTTCTGATGAAGCTACCCTTCTTCGTTCATTTCCTAATGCCTTGGATAATGATACTCTTCTTGAGTGTCTTAACAATTCCTTAAATAGATTCTCAAATGATAGAATTTCATTTCTTTCTCTAAATGAGCTTAGATCTAAATTTCACCTCTTAGAAATTGACCATAGATCTAGTTTAGGCTTAGCCAACCGATTTAAGCGTCTCCTTCTTGATTCTAAATAGAAAACCAATGAGTTAAGAACCAAAATTAGCGGTCTCATAGATGATAAGGATCGCATCTCTGATCAAGGTGCCAAGGCTTTGGATAAATTCCAAGAGGCTCTTTTTGAAGTTCAACTTGAACGAGATGAAGCTATCCGCAAGAACATTGAACTCTGCGAAAGGGAAAATCAAATTCGTTCTCGTCTTCTTATAAGTAGTGAGGATGAATTTGTTTGGGCTGCGAAAATCTTAGATGATGCTAGAAAAGATTTAGGTGTAAATGTTAGTCTCCAAGTTGAGCATACAACCTTGATTAGATATATGATTTCTGATAGAGAAGGTTACTAACTGCTCTTCTTTACTAATCTTTTACTTCTTATGAATTTTCATCAAGTTAATAATTGATTGTCTTTTGCTCGCAGATTCTGAAAATAGATATCGTGAAATGATTGAAGAACTCGAAGCTGAAAAGGAGGAACTCGCAAAGAATCTTTCTTCTCGCAACGACAAGTATTATAGATTAAAGAATCAAATCAAGATTATTGTTGCGAATTTTAAGAATGATGCTATGCATTTTCGCAATCAAACTATCCAAATGGTTTGTGACGATCATAATATTCCTCATTCTGATTATCCTTGTCTCTTGGAAGAGATCCCACATAATATTCCCAGTCTGATTATTTCTGATAGCGAAGCTGATGATGAAGAATCTGATGGTGATGGAAGTTCTAATGGTGATGAAGATTCTGACGCAGATGAAGAAGAGAACAAGTCTGATGAAGATAATGAAGGATCAACTAAGAAGTAGTCTTTGTTTCTTTCTTTGATTCTCTGTAATACTTGTACATTTATTCCTTCTTTCTGTATATTTGTGTTTCTTTCATTTTGACCTGCATTCATTAAAACAATTCTTCCTTGCAACAGTTAATCAATATAATCATTAATTTTGAATCTTTGTAAATCTATCATATGGAGACAAATATTTTCTAATTTCATTCATTCCCATACTTGCCTCTGTTATTTGAATCCAAATGAGAGATTTCATAAAAAATTCTTATTTTATGCCTCAATTTCGCAGTTAATTATGTATAACTTCGCAATCTTATGCGAAGTGAATTTTGATTCTTTTCAAAATCTCATTCCTGTGTGGTCTTATTTTGCCTTCCTAATTAAAGGTCTTATTATGCCACCTCTTGTCATTGCGACAAAATCGCAGGACGTCCTTGCACTTTCATGCAAAAACCCATTGATCTTGCCTTAACTTTTTCTTTTGTATTATGGCCTCTTCAGGAATGTTGCGACAATATGACAGGCCTAAATATTCTTGCGAAAATGAAGCCCCATGACATTGCCGTCTTGCGACGAAATCGCAGGACGTCTTCGCACTTTCATGCGAAAACCCATTGATCTCGTCTTATCCTTTTCTTTTGTATTATTGCCTCTTCAGGATTGTTGCACAAATATGACAAGCCTTAATATCCTTGCGAATAAAAAGCCTCATGACATTTGCGTCTTAAGACACTTATCAGCTCCCTAATGGAGGGTGCCGCCCTTATCTCCCCCTGGTTGCCCCTTCAAGGAGGCGTACTTCTACCATACAAGGTTAGCTCCTCCCATCCAGTCTTAACAACAACCAGTTGTTTTCGCAGCCTCTTATCCCTTTTACCTATAGGGCTTATGGTTACGAGACTGCACCCTAAGTGGGGTTTTCTTCAGGCCGAGTGCAGTATAAGCCAAGACTTGTCAAGAATGGCAAAGTACGCTTCAAACGTCCCTGGCACTCTTGACTCAACCGTGTACCTCGGCGCCTTGATCAGATCTGCACTCCTTGGGAGAGTCCTTATTACCTTAGTCGCCCAACTAAGTCATATGCTTAAGCTGAGAATCCAAGGTGCCTCTCCCGGATGGGCTTTATTGACCCCAAATCTCCATGACTCAGGTTCCGGTGGCGGTGTAGCCTTTCCCTGAGCCATGCAACAGGTACCCCCTTATATGACGTACTTTAGGTCTTACATTTGCCTCTTGCGAAATTGTATTCGCGAACTAGGGTGTACGCCATAAAGGTTTGCCCTTTCTTTTTGTCATTTTTCTCTGATTATCTTCTGTAAAATTCATTATCTCTGCGAGGTCTCGCAAATCATCATATTGTATCTGAATTTCGCAATCTCAATTTTGCCATTCAATCAAATGTATTTTTGAGAATTTTACTTATTGCGAGAGTATCGCAACAACTTAATCATTCATACATTTCTTGTTTTTATTACCTTTGTCATCCTCTGCTTTTTTTATTTTTGCTACTGCTTCCTTGGTAGTGGTATGTTCATCATTTTTATTCTGAGCTAGCATTAGTTTCGCAACATCTCTTCTCCTTTCCTTTCGATTGCATCCACCATCAACCTCTCACTTCTTTGTGTATCTTTGATTTTGTGTCGCCAGTTTTCCTTCTTGTTTGCTTCCTTCGCAAGATTCTATCTCAGTTTCGTAACACCTCTTTCCTTCAACCCAATCTCCCTTTATGATTCCTACACCACTGGGGTGAGGGAATTTGATGCACTGGTGGAAAGTTGAAGCTACACCTAGAATCCCATGTAGCCAAGGTCGACCAATTAACGCATTGTAGGGTGATTCTACATCAACGACACAGAATAAGATTTCAAGATATTCCCTTCAATGGAATTCGCATAGTAACCTCCCCTTTAGGCTTGTTAGCAGTACCATTAAAACCATATATCTTATATGTTGATGGTATAAGATCATCATCTCTTCCACCCATGGTTTTATAAGTATGATAAAATAAGATGTTCACAGAGCTTCCAGTATCGATTAGAATTCTATTAATTGCCCATGAATCTTCAGCTTCATCATCCTCATCTTCTTTCGGTTTTGGATTAATTTCTAATTTTACTACCAATGGATTGTCATGCACCTCTTCTCCTTCGGGAATTTCTTCTGCGGTAAAAGAAATGATCTGTTTCTGCCATTCCTCTAGTGGCGAGATTTTCGCAATATTCATAATTTCTCTTCCATCATTATCTCTTGCGAACACTCTACTCAAAACATTATCATGAAAATCTTCAATTGTCTTATATGAATGTACGATAGAGTGACAGAATAGATTTTTTGCTTTTGCACCAACTTCTATGAAGAATGTTTCCTTCTTTTTCATCGTATTCACTTTGTGATGCTCTGGTGGTGGTGGCAGTGGTTGAGATTGTGGATGCCCTACCAGAAAGTCGTTTAGTTTTCCTTGATCTATCATTCTCAAAATAATTCTTTTTACATTTCTGCAATCATTTGTTGTATGTCCATGAAAATGATGATAAGAACAAAACTCATGGCTTCTGTGGTTTGGAGGTGGTTCCGTTCCCATGTTCCATGGTGTTGGTATATTTTCCATCAAGATTATAGCTTCCCATATCTTCTCCACACTTGCATTTAGAGGTGGCATCTTGATTTCTTACCATACTACCTTGTGACCTCCTTGTCCTCTATTGTAGTTTTGTCTTTGACCTCCATAAGTTTCTTGTGGTTGATCGAGTCTTTGAATCTTGTTATTTCCACCACGATTGTATAAATTTCTTTCTCTTTCATACTGATGAGTGCCAAATATTGTATATATTTATCCCTTTTTGTTGGCATTTTACTCATCTTTTGTGCATTAATTCTACATTTTATCCCATATTCTGTATTTTCATTGTTTTCAAGAATAAATATTTTTATTAATTAATTTTGCATTTTTAGGCAATAAACAAAGTTCGGATGACTTGCGGAGCAAAAGAGCAGAAAAGTAGTGAAAAGCCTGGAGAAATCACGCAAGGAAGCCGCGAAGAATGGTGCGCACAACCTCATTTTCTACACACAAAAGCGCCTCCGTTCTCAGCCATCAGATCAGTTCTCAGAAGCATCCGACGGTCGCTCCTTCATAGAGCATCAAAATCTGAAGTCTCTGCCGAGCACCACAGCGCTGAAATTCCAAGCCTTCAGATTAGATGGTAGTTGAATCCAACGGTCGCTCCCTTGCTGTTCATCAACGTTTGATATCTCCGCATTACACTACAACACCTAACCCCATCTAGAGCCGTTAACTTCGTTGTATCAAAAACATCTGACGGTCGCTACAAGCTTCACTTCACATCACCGTCCGATTCACCTACCAGCTTCGCATCCAGTGACTCAACGACGCAGAACATCAAACTCGATACGCCCGACTAACACCCTATCACCCGAGCCCTACCACCTAACCAAACAACCCCCTTCTCCCATTCTATCGAACCCATCTACCACCATCACCCCCCTCTCTGCAGAACCACCTCCTTCCCTGCCGCACCACCATCATCACCACCACTCCTCCCGACGCCACCAAACCACCAACTCTCCACAACAACCCTAACCCACATCATTATTTCCCCTTTCACCAACTCTATGTCCTCCTAATCACTCAATTTCACGCCTCTCCCATGTCAGGAACCCTAGAGGTGAAATTGACAAATTAGGTGAAATAGAGTTGCAATTGGAGGCGTGGATAACATCAGGAGAGTCAGAGAAAGGATGGGTCGACGTAAATTTGAAGATTAGGTGAGTTAATTTCACTGTTGGAATTTGGGGATTTTTCTATAAACCCTAAGTTATAATTTAGGGGAATTGTGTTTGTGAGCTATAAATAGAGAATGGGTGTAGTGTGAGAAACTTTATGTTTGGACTAGCCAACATCCAGGACTTTCATGTCCTGTTAAATGTTCAATTTCAGCTCAATTTAAGTTCATGATCACTATGTTCTGTTAATATCAATGTGTTAAGTTGCATATCCTGTTAATGTTTCTGTTGAATGTGCATGTCATGTTAGTTCACTGTTAATTTGTCATGTTAATGTTTGTTACTTTGTTCTGTTAATGTTTTTAGTTTCATCTCCTGTTAACATGTGTCCTGTTTAGATGTTGTTCAATGTTAGTTCAGTTAGTTGTGATCATGTTTGTTGTTGCTCCTGTCACTGTCAGTTACATGATGGAATGCTAGGCTAGATACATTTGAAGCATTGATGTGATTGTGTAATGGAAGAAATCAGTGCTCATAGCAACCTGATTTTCTTGCCATTCTTGTGTATGCTTAGGTTGCACTTTGATTGAGCATTGGGAGAAACTAGTGCTCATAGCAAGCTAGTTTTCTTCCCATTCTATTTGTTTGCCTGTTTTCTGCCTAGCCTTGCTTCATTTCAGTTTCTCCACCATCATCCTTGCCCTTGGCTTTAGGCCTTGGTTCAATCTTGTTTTGTTTTGATTTTGTTTTGTTGCTGTTTAGTTTTTTTCATTGTTTTTGCCCTGTATTGCTTTTGTCTGCTGTCTTCTTCTTTTCTTGTTACTGCACTTAGCCTGCTGCAACTCTGTTGCTGTTGCTGTTGGCCTTGCAGTGCAGCTCCTGCTTCTGCTGCAGCCACTGTTTACCACCCCTTGTGCTGCTGTGCACTACTTGTGCAGCTGTTGCTGCTTTCCTTCCCTTGCAGCTGCTGCTGCTGCCAAGCTGCTGCTGCTGCTGCTGCTGCTAGGCCTGCTACCTGGTGCTGCTTCCTTTCTCCTGCAGCTGCCTTTCTGCATTCTTCTGCTGCAGCTCCACTCTCCTGCTACAACTCTGCTGCACTGCTGCTGTAGCTGCTGTTGCTTGTTCTGCTGCAGTTGCTGTTGGCCTTGCTGTGCAGCTCTTGCTCCTGCTGCTGCCCTGCCACTTCTTCTCCTGCTGCCTTCCAAGGCCAACTGAGACCAAAGTCCAACTGAGCCCAATTCACTTCAGTGAAACCAAAAGCCCAGAGCACAACTTGGGCTCATCAGAAGACCAAAACCAAAGCCCAATTTCATTAAGGCCAAAGCCTAGTGTATTGATAGGTTAGAACTAAAGCCCAATTCAATTAATTGTGGGCTTAACCCAAAAGCCTGAACTCACTGTAAGGCCAAAGCCCAATTGCATTTCAAAGACCAACTGAGCCCAAGCTCAGTTCCTTTTATTGTGAACAAACCCATTAGTACTTTAAGCCCAACAGTCCCAAAAGGCTTCATAGCCCAAAGCAAATCTAGGAACCCAATTAGCTAAAACACTTTCCAAACACCCGATCTCTGTGGATCGACCCGTACTTGCACGAGCTACAACTGACGACCGTGCACTTGCGGTATTACTGTAGGCCCCCGTTATTATTGCGCTTAATTTTATATACATATCTCCGGGTCCACCAAGTTTTTGGCCGGGGATAATTTTTACACCTTTTCAAAGCCTACCAAGTTTTTGGCGCCGCTGCCGGGGATTGGTGTTGTGTTTTTCGTGTGTTTTATTAGCTATTTTTGTATTTCACTGCATAGCATTTGCATCTGCATCTGTTTCACTTCATTTGCTGTTGGACCTGCCGTTCTGAACCTGTTTTTCCTCTGCTGGGACGCCACCAAGGAAAAGAACCAAAACCCAACTGGGTTTTTGCAACAATATCAGAGCAGCTGGGCTGTGCTAAAAAGGTAAGCCTAAACCCATTCATTGAGAGAACCCAACCTGTGGGCTTCCAAATTTCTTTAATTGTGGGCTTGTAATAATTAACCCAATTTTTTGGGCTTTTTATTTTTCTATTTTGGGTTTGTAATAATTTATTTGTGGGCTTGTTTGTTTAATTTGTGGGCTTGTATTTATTTTGTGTGGGCTTGTTTAAATTCTTCCATTGGACTTGTATTTTGGACTCTGGGTTTAAACCCAGCTGAGCTTATAACTGATTGTGGACTTGCTTCCACTCAAGAGTGGACCTCGAAACCAAAGTTTTAAAACAAACGTCGGGCCTTAACCAACTGGGCCAAATTAAACTTTCAAAATTAAAACTTGGATTTTCGTAGGCCGCAGCTTCCATTCCATTAGAGGACCAACAGTGGGCGTGCTCCCATTTCAAAACCAAATTTTATTTTCTTTATTTTCTTTCTTTCTTAAAAAAAAAAAAAAAAAAAAAAAAAAAAAAAAAAAATACACCCAAATTTCTTTGCTCCCAATTTCAAAAACCAAAAATTTCTCCCATAAAAACCAAAGTTTTCCAAATGTCTCCCGACAAAACCAAATTTTTCCCAAAAAGTCCAATCCCATTAAAAACCAATTTTCTTAGTTAAAATTCCTTTTGTATATATTTTGTGCTCATCCATTGTGACTCCGAATATGTTGGAGTTTTGCCTTGAATAACGGAGTTTAATTCTGCTTTCGCCGAAATCGGTATTCTCTCTCCTTTTACTCTACTCAGCATGTCCCTTTCCATATGTTGCATTTTAATTCTTTCCATATTTTGAAACATTGAGGACAAGTTTAGTTTAGGTTTGGGGGTATAGAGTAGATGCCACGATAATATGCCATAATTGAAAACGAACTCCTTCTTCTTTTGAAAAATCGAAAAAATTCAAAAAAATTAAAAAATGAAAAATCATAAAAATGGAGCTCATTTACCTTGAAATGTTGACTCTTGTGCAAATATGTAATTATTAGGAGTCTTAGTCTAGATATTTAGGCACCCTGATTCTAGCACAATTCACATAGTGATAAGAAATTTGCACGCGCACGATCTACCAATACATGTATGCCTCGATCTTCAAGGTGTTTGATAGGAAGTTACGATTGCCAATCACTTTAGAATACTGAACGAACTTGACTAGCTTGTTCTTTGGTTGGTTGGGATAGAAGGTGGAGGTTACATTAAGAAAGACAACCATCGAATTTAACTGGGTGCATCAAAAAGGGCTACCTCTTGCAAAGTGTCATGTAATCTTTTGTTTCTTTTATTGTTATGTATCAAAAGTGTTTCCTTAAAAAAAAAAAAAAAAAAAAAAAAAAAAAAAAAAAAAAAATCGATGTATATTCGAAAAAAAAAAAAGAAAAAAATATCAGAAAAATACAAAAAAATCAAGTATTTATCATTCCATCATCTCTCATCTGTTCCAAAATAAAAAGAGAGTAGTCAATGTAAATAAGAGTCATGTAAATAGTCATCTTTTGTTTTTTTTGTAATAGCAAGGAAGGGTGTATGCCATTGATGTACAACGCGAGTAATTGTGAAATACCTCCAACTCATTCACATTCTCGTAAAGTCCGGACAGCTAGCTAGATTTTCGACCTCAGTTCTTAGCCTGAGAAACTATCTCTTGGTGATTAGTAGTCATGACTTCAGATCCTTCTTTACACATGTGTAGATACACTTTACACTCTTATCACCTGTCTTTTTTTTGTTATCAGTGCTAGGATTGTGCCTTCGATAGCTAGATTGACATCTCCATTTTGCTGTGAGCTTAAACTGTTTTGCACATGTCACATTTGATGGAATATGAGCTTATATTTTGTCCTTAGGTTTTGTAGGCACACCTCTGGTAAACCTTCACGAGACTTCACTCGTCCACTAGGGACACTTAGTGGTTTAAAAGGCTTAGTGCATACGCTAAATGCATTTCGAGAGACCAGCGACAGTGGTATAGTTAGGATTTCCTTAGTTTGTTTTACTTGAGGACAAGTAAAATTCAGGTTGGGGGTATTTGATGAGTGCCAAATATTGTATATATTATCCCTTTTTGTTGGCATTTTACTCATCTTTTGTGCATTAATTCTACATTTTATCCCATATTCTGTATTTTCATTGTTTTCAAGAATAAATATTTTTATTAATTAATTTTGCATTTTTAGGCAATAAACAAAGTTCGGATGACTTGCGGAGCAAAGAGCAGAAAAGTAGTGAAAAGCCTGGAGAAATCACGCAAGGAAGCCGCGAAAATGGTGCGCACAAACCTCATTTTCTACACACAAAAGCGCCTCCGTTCTCAGCCATCAGATCAGTTCTCAGAAGCATCCGACGGTCGCTCCTTCATAGAGCATCAAAATCTAAGTCTCTGCCGAGCACCACAGCGCTGAAATTCCCAAGCTTCAGATTAGATGGTAGTTGAATCCAACGGTCGCTCCCTTGCTGTTCATCAACGTTTGATATCTCCGCATTACACTACAACACCTAACCCCATCTAGAGCCGTTAACTTCGTTGTATCAAAAAAATCTGACGGTCGCTACAAGCTTCACTTCACATCACCGTCCGATTCACCTACCAGCTTCGCATCCAGTGACTCAGCGACGCAGAACATCAAACTCGATACCCCGACTAACACCCTATCACCCGAGCCCTACCACCTAACCAAACAACCCCCTTCTCCCATTCTATCGAACCCATCTACCACCATCACCCCCCCTCTGCAGAACCACCTCCTTCCCTGCCGCACCACCATCATCACCACCACTCCCTGACGCCACCAAACACCACCAACTCTCCACAACAACCCTAACCCACATCATTATTTCCCCTTTCACCAACTATATGTCCTCCTAATCACTCAATTTCACGCCTCTCCCATGTCAGGAACCCT
The DNA here is from genome assembly GCF_003573695.1 of Papaver somniferum. NCBI lineage: Eukaryota > Viridiplantae > Streptophyta > Magnoliopsida > Ranunculales > Papaveraceae > Papaver > Papaver somniferum. The sequence goes on from NC_039366.1 coordinate 59,828,994, forward strand.
AGAGGTGAAATTGACAAATTAGGTGAAATAGAGTTGCAATTGGAGGCGTGGATAACATCAGGAGTCAGAGAAAGGATGGGTCGACGTCAATTTGAAGATTAGGTGAGTTAATTTCACTGTTGGAATTTGGGGATTTTTCTATAAACCCTAATTGTATAATTTAGGGGAATTGTGTTTGGAGCTATAAATAGAGAATGGGTTAGTGTGAGAAACTTTATGTTTGGACTAGCCAACATCCAGGACTTTCATGTCCTGTTAAATGTTCAATTTCAGCTCAATTTAAGTTCATGATCACTATGTTTCTGTTAATATCAATGTGTTAAGTTGCAATATCCTGTTAATGTTTCTGTTGAATGTGCAATGTCATGTTAGTTCACTGTTAATTTGTCATGTTAATGTTTGTTTACTGTTTTGTTCTGTTAATGTTTTTAGTTTCATCTCCTGTTAACAGTGTCCTGTTTAGATGTTGTTCAATGTTAGTTCAGTTAGTTGTGATCATGTTTGTTGTTGCTCGCTCCTGTCACTGTCAGTTACATGATGGAATGCTAGGCTAGATACATTTGAAGCATTGATGTGATTGTGTAATGGAAGAAATCAGTGCTCATAGCAAGCTGATTTTCTTGCCATTCTTGTGTATGCTTAGGTTGCACTTTGATTGAGCATTGGGAGAAACTAGTGCTCATAGCAAGCTAGTTTTCTTCCATTCTATTTGTTTGCCTGTTTTCTGCCTAGCCTTGCTTCATTTCAGTTTCTCCACCATCATCCTTGCCCTTGGCTTTAGGCCTTGGTTCAATCTTGTTTTGTTTTGATTTGTTTTTGTTGCTGTTTAGTTTTTTCATTGTTTTTGCCCTGTATTGCTTTTGTCTGCTGTCTTCTTCTTTTCTTGTTACTGCACTTAGCCTGCTGCAACTCTGTTGCTGTTGCTGTTGGCCTTGCAGTGCAGCTCCTGCTTCTGCTGCAGCCACTGTTTACCACCCCTTGTGCTGCTGTGCACTACTTGTGCAGCTGTTGCTGCTTTCCTTCCCTTGCAGCTGCTGCTGCTGCCAAGCTGCTGCTGCTGCTGCTAGGCCTGCTACCTGGTGCTGCTTCCTTTCTCCTGCAGCTGCCTTTCTGCATTCTTCTGCTGCAGCTCCACTCTCCTGCTACAACCTCTGCTGCACTGCTGCTGTAGCTGCTGTTGCTTGTTCTGCTGCAGTTGCTGTTGGCCTTGCTGTGGCAGCTCTTGCTCCTGCTGCTGCCCTGCCACTTCTTCTCCTGCTGCCTTCCAAGGCCAACTGAGACCAAGTCCAACTGAGCCCAATTCACTTCAGTGAAACCAAAAGCCCAGAGCACAACTTGGGCTCATCAGAAGACCAAAACCAAGCCCAATTTCATTAAGGCCAAAGCCTAGTGTATTGATAGGTTAGAACTAAAGCCCAATTCAATTAATTGTGGGCTTAACCCAAAAGCCTGAACTCACTGTAAGGCCAAAGCCCAATTTGCATTTCAAAGACCAACTGAGCCCAAGCTCAGTTCCTTTTATTGTGAACAAACCCATTAGTACTTTAAGCCCAACAGTCCCAAAAGGCTTCATAGCCCAAAGCAAATCTAGGAACCCAATTAGCTAAAACACTTTCCAAAACACACCCGATCTCTGTGGATCGACCCGTACTTGCACGAGCTACAACTGACGACCGTGCACTTGCGGTATTACTGTAGGCCCCCGTTATTATTGCGCTTAATTTTATATACATATCTCCGGGTCCACCAAGTTTTTGGCCGGGGATAATTTTTACACCTTTTCAAAGCCTACCAAGTTTTTGGCGCCGCTGCCGGGGATTGGTGTTGTGTTTTTCGTGTGTTTTATTAGCTATTTTTGTATTTCACTGCATAGCATTTGCATCTGCATCTGTTTCACTTCATTTGCTGTTGGACCTGCCGTTCTGAACCTGTTTTTCCTCTGCTGGGACGCCACCAAGGAAAAGAACCAAAACCCAACTGGGTTTTTGCAACAATATCAGAGCAGCTGGGCTGTGCTAAAAAGGTAAGCCTAAACCCATTCATTGAGAGAACCCAACCTGTGGGCTTCCAAATTTCTTTAATTGTGGGCTTGTAATAATTAACCCAATTTTTTGGGCTTTTTATTTTTCTATTTTGGGTTTGTAATAATTTATTTGTGGGCTTGTTTGTTTAATTTGTGGGCTTGTATTTATTTTGTGTGGGCTTGTTTAAATTCTTCCATTGGACTTGTATTTTGGACTCTGGGTTTAAACCCAGCTGAGCTTATAACTGATTGTGGACTTGCTTCCACTCAAGAGTGGACCTCGAAACCAAAGTTTTAAAACAAACGTCGGGCCTTAACCAACTGGGCCAAATTAAACTTTCAAAATTAAAACTTGGATTTTCGTAGGCCGCAGCTTCCATTCCATTAGAGGACCAACAGTGGGCGTGCTCCCATTTCAAAAACCAAATTTTATTTTCTTTATTTTCTTTCTTTCTTAAAAAAAAAAAAAAAAAAAAAAAAAAAAAAAAAAAATACACCAAAATTTCTTTTGCTCCCAATTTCAAAAACCAAAATTTCTCCCATAAAAACCAAAGTTTTCCAAATGTCTCCCGACAAAACCAAATTTTTCCCAAAAAGTCCAATCCCATTAAAAACCAAATTTTCTTAGTTAAAATTCCTTTTGTATATATTTTGTGCTCATCCATTGTGACTCCGAATATGTTGGAGTTTTGCCTTGAATAACGGAGTTTTAATTCTGCTTTCGCCGAAATCGGGTATTCTCTCTCCTTTTACTCTACTCAGCATGTCCCTTTCCATATGTTGCATTTTAATTCTTTCCATATTTTGAAACATTGAGGACAATGTTTAGTTTAGGTTTGGGGGTATAGAGTAGATGCCACGATAATATGCCATAATTGAAAACGAACTCCTTCTTCTTTTGAAAAAATCGAAAAAATTCAAAAAAATTAAAAAATGAAAAATCATAAAAATGGAGCTCATTTACCTTGAAATGTTGACTCTTGTGCAAATATGTAATTATTAGGAGTCTTAGTCTAGATATTTAGGCACCCTGATTCTAGCACAATTCACATAGTGATAAGAAATTTGCACGCGCACGATCTACCAATACATGTATGCCTCGATCTTCAAGGTGTTTGATAGGAAGTTACGATTGCCAATCACTTTAGAATACTGAACGAAACTTGACTAGCTTGTTCTTTGGTTGGTTGGGATAGAAGGTGGAGGTTACATTAAGAAAGACAACCATCGAATTTAACTGGGTGCATCAAAAAGGGCTACCTCTTGCAAAGTGTCATGTAATCTTTTGTTTCTTTATTGTTATGTATCAAAAGTGTTTCCTTAAAAAAAAAAAAAAAAAAAAAAAAAAAAAAAAAAAAAAAAAAAAATCGATGTATATATTCAGAAAAAAAAAAGAAAAAAATATCAGAAAAATACAAAAAAATCAAGTATTTATCAATTCCATCATCTCTTGTTCCAAAAATAAAAAGAGAGTAGTCAATGTAAATAAGAGTCATGTAAATAGTCATCTTTTGTTGTTTTTTTTGTAATAAGCAAGGAAGGGTGTATGCCATTGATGTACAACGCGAGTAATTGTGAAATACCTCCAACTCATTCACAATTCTCGTAAAGTCCGGACAGCTAGCTAGATTTCGACCTCAGTTCTTAGCCTGAGAAACTATCTCTTGGTGATTAGTAGTCATGACTTCAGATCCTTCTTTACACATGTGTAGATACACTTTACACTCTTATCACATGTCTTTTTTTTTGTTATCAGTGCTAGGATTGTGCCTTCGATAGCTAGATTGACATCTCCATTTTGCTGTGAGCTTAAACTGTTTTGCACATGTCACATTTGATGGAATATGAGCTTATATTTTGTCCTTAGGTTTTGTAGGCACACCTCTGGTAAACCTTCACGAGACTTCACTCGTCCACTAGGGACACTTAGTGGTTTAAAAGGCTTAGTGCATACGCTAAATGCATTCGAGAGACCAGCGACAGTGGTATAGTTAGGATTTCCTTAGTTTTGTTTTACTTGAGGACAAGTAAAATTCAGGTTTGGGGGTATTTGATGAGTGCCAAATATTGTATATATTTATCCCTTTTTGTTGGCATTTTACTCATCTTTTGTGCATTAATTCTACATTTTATCCCATATTCTGTATTTTCATTGTTTTCAAGAATAAATATTTTTATTAATTAATTTTGCATTTTTAGGCAATAAACAAAGTTCGGATGACTTGCGGAGCAAAAGAGCAAAAAGTAGTGAAAAGCCTGGAGAAATCACGCAAGGAAGCCGCGAAGAATGGTGCGCACAACCTCATTTTCTACACACAAAAGCGCCCCGTTCTCAGCCATCAGATCAGTTCTCAGAAGCATCCGACGGTCGCTCCTTCATAGAGCATCAAAATCTGAAGTCTCTGCCGAGCACCACAGCGCTGAAATTCCAAGCCTTCAGATTAGATGGTAGTTGAATCCAACGGTCGCTCCCTTGCTGTTCATCAACGTTTGATATCTCCGCATTACACTACAACACCTAACCCCATCTAGAGCCGTTAACTTCGTTGTATCAAAAAAATCTGACGGTCGCTACAAGCTTCACTTCACATCACCGTCCGATTCACCTACCAGCTTCGCATCCAGTGACTCAGCGACGCAGAACATCAAACTCGATACGCCCGACTAACACCCTATCACCCGAGCCCTACCACCTAACCACAACAACCCCCTTCTCCCATTCTATCGAACCCATCTACCACCATCACCCCCTCTCTGCAGAACCACCTCCTTCCCTGCCGCACCACCATCACCACCACCCTGACGCCACCAAACACCACCAACTCTCCACAACAACCCTAACCCACATCATTATTTCCCCTTTCACCAACTATATGTCCTCCTAATCACTCAATTTCACGCCTCTCCCATGTCAGGAACCCTAGAGGTGAAATTGACAAATTAGGTGAAATAGAGTTGCAATTGGAGGCGTGGATAACATCAGGAGAGTCAGAGAAAGGATGGGTCGACGTCAATTTGAAGATTAGGTGAGTTAATTTCACTGTTGGAATTTGGGGATTTTTCTATAAACCCTAATTGTATAATTTAGGGGAATTGTGTTTGTGAGCTATAAATAGAGAATGGGTGTAGTGTGAGAAACTTTATGTTTGGACTAGCCAACATCCAGGACTTTCATGTCCTGTTAAATGTTCAATTTCAGCTCAATTTAAGTTCATGATCACTATGTTCTGTTAATATCAATGTGTTAAGTTGCAATATCCTGTTAATGTTTCTGTTGAATGTGCAATGTCATGTTAGTTCACTGTTAATTTGTCATGTTAATGTTTGTTACTTTGTTCTGTTAATGTTTTTAGTTTCATCTCCTGTTAACATGTGTCCTGTTTAGATGTTGTTCAATGTTAGTTCAGTTAGTTGTGATCATGTTTGTTGTTGCTCCTGTCACTGTCAGTTACATGATGGAATGCTAGGCTAGATACATTTGAAGCATTGATGTGATTGTGTAATGGAAGAAATCAGTGCTCATAGCAAGCTGATTTTCTTGCCATTCTTGTGTATGCTTAGGTTGCACTTTGATTGAGCATTGGGAGAAACTAGTGCTCATAGCAAGCTAGTTTTCTTCCCATTCTATTTGTTTGCCTGTTTTCTGCCTAGCCTTGCTTCATTTCAGTTTCTTCACCATCATCCTTGCCCTTGGCTTTAGGCCTTGGTTCAATCTTGTTTTGATTTTGTTTTGTTGCTGTTTAGTTTTTTTCATTGTTTTTGCCCTGTATTGCTTTTGTCTGCTGTCTTCTTCTTTTCTTGTTACTGCACTTAGCCTGCTGCAACTCTGTTGCTGTTGCTGTTGGCCTTGCAGTGCAGCTCCTGCTTCTGCTGCAGCCACTGTTTACCACCCCTTGTGCTGCTGTGCACTACTTGTGCAGCTGTTGCTGCTTTCCTTCCCTTGCAGCTGCTGCTGCTGCCAAGCTGCTGCTGCTGCTGCTAGGCCTGCTACCTGGTGCTGCTTCCTTTCTCCTGCAGCTGCCTTTCTGCATTCTTCTGCTGCAGCTCCACTCTCCTGCTACAACTCTGCTGCACTGCTGCTGTAGCTGCTGTTGCTTGTTCTGCTGCAGTTGCTGTTGGCCTTGCTGTGCAGCTCTTGCTCCTGCTGCTGCCCTGCCACTTCTTCTCCTGCTGCCTTCCAAGGCCAACTGAGACCAAAGTCCAACTGAGCCCAATTCACTTCAGTGAAACCAAAAGCCCAGAGCACAACTTGGGCTCATCAGAAGACCAAAACCAAAGCCCAATTTCATTAAGGCCAAAGCCTAGTGTATTGATAGGTTAGAACTAAAGCCCAATTCAATTAATTGTGGGCTTAACCCAAAAGCCTGAACTCACTGTAAGGCCAAAGCCCAATTTGCATTTCAAAGACCAACTGAGCCCAAGCTCAGTTCCTTTTATTGTGAACAAACCCATTAGTACTTTAAGCCCAACAGTCCCAAAAGGCTTCATAGCCCAAAGCAAATCTAGGAACCCAATTAGCTAAAACACTTTCCAAAACACACCCGATCTCTGTGGATCGACCCGTACTTGCACGAGCTACAACTGACGACCGTGCACTTGCGGTATTACTGTAGGCCCCCGTTATTATTGCGCTTAATTTTATATACATATCTCCGGGTCCACCAAGTTTTTGGCCGGGGATAGTTTTTACACCTTTTCAAAGCCTACCACATACTCTTCTTGATCTCGGCTTCCCATAGCCACCAGTTTCTGTTGATTGTTACTCGTCACATTCTCTTGTTGTACTTGCGAAGTATTCGCTAATGTGTTTATTAGCTTGGGTAATAAGCTTGCATTCGCTGTTTGTGAGCTGGTGTTCGCAACTGGATATGATTCCATTTCATTTTGCCATTCCTCTAGAGCAATGTATTCTTCTTGAAGTTCTCGCAATTCAGTCATTGTGATCGTATTCTTGACTCTGAAAATTTGGACATACAATAGGTTTGTTGCAAACATAGCATTGATAAATAATAATATAAGATATCTCTCATCTACACGGCCAGCCATTTCTCTACACATAGTTCTCCATCTTTTAGTCAGGTGCTTCAAACTTTCGCCAATCCTTTGTTTTAATCCAAACACATCTTCTATACCAGGCCGCGAGGAATTATTACTTATATATGCCCCCAAGAATGTAGTCTGCAAATGATTGAAGGATGTTATTGTGTTCTTTGGTAGACCTTCAAACCATTTTAACACATCTCCTGTTAAGCTGGATGCGAAATATTTGCACAATACGACATCATGATTTTCCCATTGTAACATGCACCTCACATAGGCTTTAATGTGTTGAATTGCACAAGTTGTTCCATCAAAAATGCTGGTTAATGCGGGCAAATTGCATTTCGGTGGTATTCCTCCTAATTGTACTTCCCTTGTAAATGGAGTTTTCGCAGCTTCTTCTATTGCTTCATCCAATTGTCTTCTGCCTACTTCTCCTCTATTATTTAGCATTCCTCTCATTTCTTCTAATTATTTCAAGATTTGTTTATTTACACCTGAATCTTGATCCATTGGTCTTTTTAATTTCGCCTCTCTTCTTCTGCGTTTATATCTATCTTCTCTCGCGAAATTTCGCATTTCTTTTTCATTATCCTCATCTCGTTTTCTTCTGCGATTCTCTTCCTCATCTCTATCTTGAATTCGCATATGATGATGCCTTTCATTTTCCCCTCCATGATTTTGTTCATTTCTTATCAATTCCATTCGTTGTCTTTCAGCCATTCTCTGTACTCTATCATACTCCTCATTGAGATTACCGTTATTCCGATTTTGTGTACACCTTCTTTCTCGATTGTCGTGATTGTTCTGGAGAATTGTCTCCTGAAGCTCTTGTTCTTCCATTTCCGCTCTCAATCTTTCACGTTCGCAGATCAAACGTGTTTGTTCAGCATAGTGTCTTTTAATTTCTTATTCAATTGTCTGTTGATTTCTTTGATTTTCTCTTTCATGTAAAATTCTTCTTCCTTCCTCCCGATTTCCTTCGCCATCTTGGTCATTTCGTCCCTGACGTTGTCCGTTCTCTTGATTTCCACCATTTTGCCCATCATCAAAAGTTTCATTTTGTGGAACGTAACGATCATCAGCTCTTTCTCTATTTTCGCGATATTCTTCATTAGGATTTGATATTTCTTCTTGAATATTGTTTCCATCATTGATTGTGGGTGAGTTTCGCCTCATTTATCTTCGAGTCGATCTTGAATATGATTTTGTAATACTTCTCGATCTTCTATTCTGTAGTCTTATATTCTCCATCCTTAATTCGTGATTTTGGCTTGTTAGATTTTCACGTTCTTCTGCCTCAGCTCTTCTTTGTTCATGTATTCTTCGTCTCAACGTTTCTAACGCTCCAATTTCCTCATCTCCATGAATTATTCCTTCATCTGCTTCTTGATTTCTCTCTTCATGTCTATAATTTCTGTTTTCTTGCTCTTCTTCTACTTCTTCTGCCGAATTTGATTGCCAAGTGTGTATACTCACCCTATCATAATTTGTATTCCTCCCTTGAACTAGTGTTTGTTGAATTGGTGGTTGAATTTGATTTTCTCTATTACTTCTCATTCTAGTAGATTCTCCCATTTCACTTCTTTCTCTCCAAGCAATTCTCTTGCTTCTTCTAACAGTAGACGGTTGTTCGGATGTATTTCTTCTTCTAGCCATTTCTTCAATGTTAACAATATTGCAAGAAATTATGGAAAATTCTTAATCAATCACTCTAAATTTTCACAAATCTCGATATTAATTTTCATCCTTTTCTAGAATAATCTTCAATAAGTCCCTGTTTCTAGCGCCATTATGTAGTTGCAGGAAATCCTACACTACACCCCTCATATGATTTCATTATTAATCAACTCATTTTTAGGTTTTCACTCTTAATTTTATTGATCAATCTTTGAATGTTCCTACAAGAAAAGATAAAGAAATCAAGAATCACCTCTGCTCTAGACTTTCTCTCTCCTATTTACTTGTTTCTTACTCAAAAAAGATCTCTTTCCCTCTTTACAACTTGAACGACTATTTATAAGGAAATACATAGTGGATGACAACTAATCTGTCCTTTATTTTAGGGTATGGTCTGCGACATTCTCGCAACCTTACAAATGTTAATTTCGCAAGCTCTCTAATTTTCGCAGGACTATCACATCTTTCTCGTGATCCTAGCTGATGTCGTTTATCGTATCATTTATGAAATTGTTCTGCGACACTGTTGTGTTGTGTTGTTGATAATTTCGCTGAGATATTATCGTTGCGAGATTCTGATCCTACACATAAATACTCACTCAGAGCAAACCATCCAACAATGGGTAATCTCTGTAAGCAACCCTTTCAAGCTTCTTCTGGAAACTTTTGGTTTTCATCTTCAACTCACGTACCACCTTCTCAACCCGGGCCGACTCCAAGGCGATCATCTTCTCCTCCTCCATTAAAATAGTGGTCAGAGAAATCGCATCAACAGCCTCCGCCGCCTTATGAATCTTGATTATCTCGAGCCGATGACGAAGCCATCCTACATTGAACCGCAAGGTCTCGCAGTTCGAAATCATCTCATCCCACCTATGAAATTCCTGATTCTTGACATCTCACAGGCACATCTGGTCCATCTCCTCAATGATCGGTAACAGTCCTGCAACTGTAATCAGGAGGGTTGGTAGGAAACCTTTCCACACTTCAGTCATAACAATATGCTCATATCTTTTCCAGATTTTGGTGTAAAGGAGTGTATGACACTTGGGAATGACGAAGCCACCGACTACCTCATTTTCCGGGAAAGTATTGATCAAAGGAGCTTCAAACAAGAGTCCAGTTGTTGGATATTCACGAGCGTGAACCCTTTCTTCAACCTCCACGGATTCTGCAGAGTCTTTACCAACTCGGTTTCTGCTGCCTTCAACCTCAACCACGGTCACGGAATTTCCATTCCTCCTCCTTCTAGCATCAACGACGACATAGACGTTCGCCTGCGACATGAAAAAGCGTTTAATTTCACCGAAATTGAGCATAGTGGAATTTCAAAAGTTATAAGATTGCTTACAGATGATCCAGCCTCAGCATGAGCTGACCTGTATCGGGCAGGGGCTCTAACAGTCCGCTTGGGCCTTGAATTATGAGAAGAAGGATTCTTCTGATCATCCTGCAACGAATCGTTTTCTTATGATCAATGATCTCGATCAGACAAAGACGAACAAGGTATACAACTTACTGAGATGGACGTTTCTATTTCACGCTTCGACTGAGGATCATCTTGAGAAGAAATACTACTTCTCGACATAGTGACAACAAGGTATGATGATCGAAACTTCTCTGCACGATGAAACTGACTCAGGAATGGAAGAAATATTCACGTAGATGATGGACTCAGAGTCTTGAAGATATATACATTAGACTAGGCGGATGTTTATCTTCAGTCAATTTAGTTACGAGTTTCACTGAAACCCTAAGTTCCAAAGATCAATACTGAAGACGCGGAGGAAAATAACGCACTGGGGACTGACAATGACATAGTCAGAAAATAGACACGCGGATTTGTGCACGTCATGTGTCTCTTGGCCGTACTATGGTACTTCTCACAAGACGGAAATCATCGAAGGATATCATGATGGATTTAGGCGCATGGACATTGGTCCATGTTATTCAATCAGAAGGAATCAACATTAATAAAATGTTTATTATTCAGAAGAAATCCCTAACTCTGAAGCAAAGTCATTCAAATAACCAAAGAGATGTCTACTACGAAGGCTAAAGAACGTTCAAATGTTCAAGAAAAAAAAGAAGATGGAAGTAAAGCTACTCGTCAGACTCATTCGAATTATCAGATTCGTCATCACTGTCCTTCTCATCATCCGAATCATCAGATTTGTCATCATTGTCTTCCTCTTCGTCGGAATCAGCGTCAGGACCATCGATGAAGTCCAGATAGGCATCAAGATCATCATCTGAGTCTGAATCTTCTTCCGCTTCAGCTTCAATTTGCTTCATGGTCTTCCGGAACTCCCTTTCATATCGGTCAGGCTTGATCTTACGCTCTGGAAACACTCACTCAGCTTCCTCTTCGAAAGCATCAGCGTCAGAATCAGAGGGTACCCCATCAAGGAATTGACGTCTCTCCTCAGCCGCTTGTATTCGACGCCGAATTCGGTCCTTTTCGCGCTGACGGCTCCCTGCTTCATCATCTTCAACCTTTCTCTTCATAAGTTCAGCATAAGTGTCCCTTCGATCATTCAAGGGTATGCTAGGCTTCGTTCCCTCATCATGAGTGGTCTTAGCTTTCGATTTGGCTACATGATCTTTGTAATCCTCATTAAAAGAGCTAGAAGAGGAAGACGAATACCAATAATTGTAGTCGTTGTCGCTGGAAGTTGACATTTTCTGAAACCAGTAGCATAAAATTATCAACGTGCAAGTAAATCCATCTGCAAAAATGGTAACTCTTAACTCTTACCTTTTACGCTTCCACTAATGATAGTGATAGTAATGCTAGAGTTAACACCTCAAAATCATTCGTTTTTTCGAAACCTACAAAAAACGAACGAAACTCAGATTTTTCATAAAATCATGAACATCTCCATTGCGTGAACATTTACCATGGAATTATGAATACTAAAACATTATTTCATCATAAATAATTGTTTACTTTGAACATTATTCAAAAAATTAGTTTTGAAAATATATGTTTACAAAACATGAAATAATAACTCACGTTTTATTTTTAGTGAGTAACAACTCACGCAAAAAAAAAAGTACACTCTTTTCCGTGAAAGCATGTCACGGTTTTGTATGCAAATATATTTTTCATGGATAGACCATGATTTTATATAAAAAAAAAACTTTTCCTTCGTACTATCATCATCCTCTAAAACGAAGGTTTATTTCGGTTTCATGAAAATTCACTCTTTTTATGATAAAACCTTGGTTCACATGAAAGCTCATAAACTAAGTTTTATTACTGGACCTAGGTCTACATATATTAAAAAAAATCCCTCCTAAATCAGGGATTATTATTAGTTTTCAAAACTAACGATCAAACGAACATACGTTTTCAAAAACGAGGGTTTACAACGAAACTCACACTCATATATGCACGTGTATATAATTTTATTATGATTAAGGCATGAACAACTCATGAAACTCATAACATCTGAAGAAAAAAAATCGCCGCTTAGCTGGTCGGCGCCGGCCGGAGTCTGGCCGGTCGGTGATTGGACGACGGCGGCGACCGGTGATGCTCCGGCAAAATTTTCTCTCTCTCCTCCTGCTGATCACGTGAAGAAGATGGAGAGGTGATGAAGGTGCTGGTCGTGGAAAAATAATAAAAAAAGGGATTAATTCCTTTTATACCAAATTTTATTTCCAAAACCTAATTTTATAAGGATTTCCTTATTTGGGCCCGGCCCGCGAATCCTAAACGATCAGGGTCCCGTCATCCAAATCAGCGGTTCAACACCAATTTATGCTCATTAGACGATGCTCTATCATACCACTGGGATCTTCATTCAAGTCGCGGTTTGCTCGTACTATCAAAATCCGGTAACGTCTTAACTTACGACTAAGTTCAATTACTTATATTGTTATGACCAGAAAATCACCATTCAATGCTGACTGAGAAACACGACTTTCCTCACTAAGCAGGGGACTTAATGTAGATAGTGGATGTTCGACAAAGGATAAAATCGTAAACCCATAATTATACGAACTCCTGATCCAGCAATCAGATGTGAGTATTGAGACACGAGTCTCTCATCGAATCTCTGACTGAAAATACTTTCTCTCAGAATACATGCGGATATGTAGTCTCTCGGATGGACAACGGCATATCTCAATGAATACTGAATACTTCAGTAATTATTTCTATATAGAATCACGAGATTGACGGCTCCTAGACAGCTTGCTCTGCTAGTATAAAGCGACGTCTTCAGGATACAAGCAACAAGTTTTCCCTGACTATATAAAGGATATGAAGCTCCAGCAAGCTCATGTCAGAATAATTAACGATCCTAGACAGCTTGCTCTGCTAGTATAGAGCCATCAGTTAATTATTCTTAAATTCTTGGATTCATCCACTGAATTTCCGAAAATATTCAAATATTTTCGCAATATTTCGTTACTTCAATCTATGGTTCTTCCCGGAAGAATTCCATGGGTTAGTAATAAATATTTAACGCACGGGCGTCTGAGCTACCTCTGAGTAAGCCTCGGCTCAAAAGGTGCAAGTGTACTCAACGATGATGCACTAACAATCACCGCACGAACGAGTATTTCAGAATACGACGGAACGATGAACCTATACAAAATAGGAAGGAAAATAATAAATAATTAAAATATTGACCAAGGCGCTGGGAGCATGGCCGGCCGTGCCGTGGTCAATCCCACGCCAGTTTTATATTTTTGTCATATTTTCTGTTATTTTCCTTGATCTCATGAAAATCCTTTCATTTGAACAATTATCCTTCGTTTTGAGGAAACTCCTCGATTTCGTGGTGTTTCCTTCACACAAAGGAAATAATATAAAATTAGGGAAAATACTGTGGGGCCGTGATTATTGGCCAACCGTCAATGCCTTGATCCCAGCCGGCCCCACACCTCATGGTTCCACATTATTTTATTATTATTTCCCTAAATTCATGAAAACTCCTTAATCTCATGGTATTTTCACAAAACCATGGAAAATATAATATAAAATTAGGGAAACCCGTGGGACCAGGCCCCAGCCGGCCGGCCATGCCTCAGCCAGTCCCACACACCATATTATTTTATTACTATTATTTTAAGGTTTCCTTGATCCCATGAAATTCCTTGATTTCATGGTATTTCTCTCAAATTATGAAAATTCCTTCAAATCATGGAAAAATACACATAAAATACATAAAATTAAGGAAACTCGTGGGAGCGGGCCCAAGCCGGCCGGCCATACCCTAGACGGACCCACACTCCCTTATTTTATTATTTTAATATTATTTGCTTCCTTGATCCCATGGAAACTCTAACTTTAAGGAAACTCCTTAATTTCAACAAAATTCCTTGATTTCATGATATTTTCATAAAATCATGAAGAATATTATAAAATTAGGAAAAGGCACCATGGGACCGTGGTCACTGGCCGGCCGGCCATGCCTTGGCTCTAGCGGTCCCACGACATATATTCCTTCATTTTATAATTATTTTCCTTCATCTCATGAAGTTTCCTCAGTTTCAGCAAAACCTAATTTTGTCATATTTTCTCGAATGGATGCTCAACTGCACGCCAGAAAATATCAAAATTCTCAGGATTGAGGCACGAACGTGAGCATATTACCTTGACCGACCAGGGTTGGCTCCTTGGATTGCAATGAGCCGGTCCTATGTATTTTCATGATTTGACCTAATTTGCGCAATTGCACGTATTAGGTCCAAAATTCTTTCAAATAATTTTGGATTTTCATGGAATGATCGTTAGTCGATCCCGTGACCACCCAGGGATGATTTCATGACCCCTTGGTTGGTCCCTCACCTCTTCATAATTAATTAGGTTTTATCACCTAAGGCTCGGACGAGCATTATAGGAGAAATGATTGAACCAGCATTTGATCATTCTTTCATCAACAAGTCACCAACTTTTTAAGAGACCTTGGTATTTGCTCACATGAGCATATGGGCGCTTCATGGTCGGTCCATGATCCCATGTAGCCAGTCCCTCCTTCGTCCAATGGTTGATTTTGAAATAAATCATCAATTGGTCATCAATTGATCAAATTAGGGTTTCTTAGTCCCAGGATCATAATTCCAGATTCGAACACTAATGATTTTACGACGATCTCATGGTCATCATTTTATTTATTATACTCGGTTCAACTACCAGTATTCTAAATTAGATGTTTTATTTTGGTCACGCTACCAATAATCCATCAGATGAGCAATATTTGCTCAAATCAAGGAATATTGGTTCAACTATCAATATTCAACAATTCATCGAATGAACAATACTTGCTTTCCTCAACTATCAACGTGAGAATCATACCTCTGTCTCAACAGACACGTTCAATTCATGAGTTTCAGAACATTTTGCAAAATCATGTTCAACTCAGCAAATACATGGACTCATCGTCCCATAAAGTCATGAAGTCAACAACTGACTAATTAACCACGAGACGTCAATCATGTCACATGGGGGATATTAACTAGGGTTTTGGTCTGGCGGTCTACGGCACGTGTGTTCATACACACGATGGAATGTGAGCAAGTCGTGCAATCAGTTGAAGGAGTTAACAAAGTAGTGGATGAAAATCGACCAAGTATCCGCACGATGAGCAACTGGTTTGAAACACGATTTCCATTTACCCACTCTTTGATTCCATCAACTGTCACACTTCATGGGATCAAGGTGTCTACAATTCCAGCAATATAAATAAGTCTCTGAAATCATGATTGAATATACAAGAATCTCACGTCTCACAGACAACACGAGATCAATACTTCATCAATTGAGCAATTACTCTCAACTGAGTAACTTCAATCATTCAGAACTTATCTTATTCAGAATTCACAACACACCTACAATCTTTGATTACCATTGATTCCACACATTTCTCAGCTTCCCTTCTACAGATCAACCTATCATCTTTTGTGACCGAATTTACTCTGGAACGGCCATTGTCTTGGTTTAGGCCGGAGTACTACAGATTGATCTCTCGAATTCAAAGCACTCCCTTCTTGCAGTGCATCTGTGTGAGGTTGAACATTTCGCTCGGTTCAAGGAGTCTTCTCCGTACGGTCATCTCTTCAATCCCGTGAAAACCAGCAAATCGTTTTGCCCCATCTACAGATTGGCGACCATAGTGGGAGGTCATTCTCTCGGTTGCAATCTCAAGCTTTCACAAGATGGTTGGTCTTAGGTCTTCATCAGAAGCTCCAAACCCTAATCAGAGTATTTCAAATGGCGACATTCCTCACGCTCATCCGAACGACTCTGGTAATATTCGTCACTCCTACTTTACTACTCCTTTTCCCTCTATTGATGCGTTCGACGGAGAAATCCCATCATTGGCTGAATTGGCACGGAGGCAAGAAATTCTGACTAGGAGCATCAATCGATTAAAGGACGCAATCGATGAACTCTTCAACTGTATGGTAGAATTGACAAAAATCTTGGGAGCAGAAGTGGTAGATCATCCCAGCGCTACTGACAACGATATCCCTCAAACTAAAAGCTTCACTACTTACGAAAAGCCGGTAGACCAAGAAGTTGCACATCTGATCGAAATTTTATGTGAGCTTCTGCACTTCTCCAGAGATCAACGTACGAGTACATTCGCTGCACTCAACCAGATATCGTCAGACATACCTCTGACCCCGTCGTGCCTAACAGCTGATGAAACACTCGTGATGTCTGACCATTAAATCAACAACATCACTTTTGGAGAAGAAGACCGCATGGCAGACGAAGGACAAAATCGAGCCCTATACGTGACTGGCTTCATCAGATACTACGAATTCAAGAGAGCCCTCGTTTATACAGGTGCTTCTATAAATATTTTCACTATGAAGACTCTCAAGACGTCCAGGTTCCCATAACACAAGATTGTCTGACACCCTATCCTGATGACAGGCTTTGACGGAAGTCAGATCCATACATATGGGTATGCATACATCGATTTGAAGGTAGGGCCTATTCAGTCAAAAGTAAAGTTCCATGTGATCGAACAAGAGCCCGACTATCACATGATACTTGGGCGCCCATGGCTCCATGATAACAAAGTGATCCCTTCCACGTACCATCAATGCATGAAGCCACTACTCAACAACAAGATCGTTCTTATCCCAACTTCGTCATCTCTTTATGCTCCTGTCTACGATGTTGAATTCCTTGAATCTCAAAAGAGCATCCCGGAGCCTCCAAGCAAGGTTTGCAGCATCCCACTTCCACGTTGGAAGGCTATCGAAAAGGTCGCTGACAAGCCATCATCCTCAGATGCTAAGGCGGTTAAGTCATATACTACACCGGTTAAACGCCGTAATGATCAGGTTTCAACTCCAGGATCAAACTTCATAACCAGCCGTGATGCGGAGGGGAGGATCGTTTATCGCCGACGGGAAGATTAGCAATTAATTGGGGGGAACGATGAAAAGTCTCCCCACCCTGAAGAATCATGTCAGAACGAACCGTCACTCGAAGAAGAGGTTCAAGGCTCCCCATGACAATTACAAGACGACACTGACTCTACCACCGATAATCTCGAGACAATCAATATTGGGACTGAGGATGATCCAAGGCTGATCCTGATTAGTTCAGCATTTTCATCGGAGGAGCGGGCGGAGTTGATAAAGCTGTTGAAAGAATATCAGGATGTTTTCACCTGGACGTATGAGGAAACGCCCGGTCTAGACGAAAAACTGGTCACCCACCACCTGCACATCGTTTCTGGATCCAAAGCTGTTAAGCAACCGCCTACAGCTTCTGAGAGCAGTTTCTTCATCAACAACAAAATCTTCTCGATCTGTTTTTCTGAAACAAATTGGTAATGGTGATTCGTGATGAAGATGAGTAGAAATGTATATGATATTTGCATGTTCAATTTGTAGTTTCTAAATCTTCATCTTTGATTTCAGTTTATTCGGATTTTCTGTTGCAGAGATCGTGATTTTTGGAAGCTTGATTTTGTGTGTTTGATTCTACTGGATTGATTGGTTCGTTTAGATATTATTTGAATTAGAGATCGTTATTCATCTCTGAAACATGTATTATTCAATTTTTCGATCTCCAGTTTTTGATTTTGAATTTTTGTTGTTTTACTTATATCGGCTCATGATTCAATGTTAGGTTTATAAATCATGATTTTAGCTTCAATGTACTTTATATGAACCAGTTCTCGTTATGAATTATTCTGGAGAATACTGAGTGTTGATGAATTATTTGGAGAATACTGAGTGTTGATGAATTATTTTTTTGATGAATTATTTGGAGAATACTGAGTGTTGATGAATCAGTTTTGGCATCAATTACAAGTTAAAAGTTTGTGTAATCAATTAGAAGTTAGAAGTTAGTGTTTATAAACTTAGTTTACATATCTGGTAGAAGTAGTGTGATCATGCTTTTGTTGATAAAATCAGTTTACATATCTAACGTTCGATATTGAATATAACTTTCACGAGGGGCGCAACCCCCGAGTGATGTGCAACGTAATTGCATTTATAGCTTAGGTTAGGTTTAGGCTGTTTTCTTATGGTTTGTAGTGAAATTTTTAACATGGAGCAAGTATATTCATGTAGCAAGTTAACATTTGCACCGATTTCATACTAATCCTATGTGAAGTAACATATATGATACTGTTTATGCTGTTTTTTTGTAGTAAAATCTTGGTTGTTGACATAGCTTTTTCATTGTTGACACTGAAAATTTGTACAATATTTCATATTATTGTATCAATATTTGTTGTTCATGCATGTTTTTTAAATCAACTTTCTTTTTTGATACAAATAACCTGGATAGTTTTCTGATTATGTTGTCAATAATGGTTGTTGACAGATGTTTTATTGGATCAACATTGGTTGTTGATGCAGGTTTATTGGATCAACTTTCATTGTTGATACAAATAACCTGGATAATTTTATGATTATGGTGTCAACAATGGTTGTTCACATATGTTTTATTTGGATCAATATTGGTTGTTGACAGATTATGGTGTCAACATTGGTTTGTTGATCCCAAATTATGAGTTGTTAATCTGTTATGGTTGTTGCCGGCTAAAGATGGTTTTTGCAGAGTTCAAATTTTGCAAATTGATCGTGTCACATCATGTTTCGGAATCAACTAATGTCACCGAGATTATAAGTGTGGTGAAACAAAATTGGCCTTATTTCCCTGAAGACCTCGTACTTTTTGGTTACACTGTAGATGTAATTTTACATGTCATTGATCACGATTTGGATTTGAGGTTTTTCATTCACTACTGCATCACAAAAGAGATTGATATGTTGAAGTTTAACATCCAGTTTAGGATTTGCGTTGATTTTATTCCTCCTTCTTCTTCTTCTTGTTATGTTGCTCCTTCTTCGTCAGCATCAAGTTGTGTTTCAAACAACAAGGTGGTTGTTGTAGAAGACTTGACGGATGATTCATCTTTGATCAAAAGGGTCCCCAAGAATTCTGATGCTTGAGCCAACATCTTAACCGGAGTAGGGCAGTTGTTTGAAAGTTTTAATGATTGTCGTGATACTGTTAAGAAGTATGAAGTTCAGAGTGGTTACAAATATTTCTTACATAAGAGTGACCAGACACGATACACTGTGGAGTGTAAGCACGAGTGAAAAAAACGGGGGTCTAACAACCACACCCAATATTTCGTTTAAGCAATCTGTATGGACAAACTCCAATATATTTTCAAGAGAATCAACTAGAAAATCGGACTCAATCAAGGAAAATACATCCAAGAGTTATATCTCAATTTCTCAAATCAATCTGCAGTCGGACAGATAGAAATCAATGAGCCAGATTAATATGAGAAATAACTTGGATGGTACCAAAGACCAATATCCAAGTGTCAATCAATTTATATCAACAACCAAAGGTTGGATTATCTAATTGATTGAACTACGCAAAAACTATGATATTTCAATTATATAAAAATATAATGCGGAAAAGAAATAACACAGACACCAGAAATTTTGTTAACGAGGAAACCGCCAATGCAGAAAAACCCCGGGACCTAGTCCAGATTTGAACACCACACTGTATTAAGCCGCTATAGACTCTAGCCTACTACCAATTAACTTCAGACTGGAATGTAGTTGAGCCCTAAACAATCTCACACTGATTAAGGTACAGTTGCGTTCCTTACGCCTCTTGAACCACGCCGAATTCTGCGCACTTGATTCCCTTAGCTGATCTCACCCACAACTAAGAGTTGCTACGACCCAAAGTCGAAGACTTGATAAACAAATTTGTCTCACACAGAAAAGTCTATTGAATACATAAATCTGTCTCATACAGAGATACCTACGAGTTTTATTCCATCTTTTGATAAATCAAGGTGAACATGAACTAATTGATACGCTGGAATTATATTCCCGAAGAACATCCTAGTAATATCAATCACCTCACAATAATCTTAATTGTATGGAGGCGAAACAAGATATTGTGGAATCACAAACGATGAGACGAAGATTTTTGTGACTACTTTTTATCTTACCTATCGGAGATTAAATCTCGAGCAAATCTTAGAGAAGATAATACTCAACACGATATAACAAAGTAAGATCAGAACACGCAACTACATAGAAAATAGTTGGGTCTGGCTTCAGAATCCCAATGAAGTCTTTAAGTCGTTAACCTATAATGGTTTTAGGAAAAAACTAGGTTAAAGGAGAATCGACTTTAGTCGCAACTAGTATCACACATGAGGTGTGGGGATTAGGTTTCCCAGTTTCTAGAGTTCTCTCTTATATAGTCTTCAAATCAGGGTTTGCAATCAATGTTACCTTGGTAACAAAGCGTTCAAGATTCACCGTTAAATGAAAACCTGATTAGAGTCAAGCTAATATCTTTCAACCGTTAGATCGAACTTAGCTTGTTATACACAAATGAAATGTGACTTCATTTAGGTATGAGTAACCGTACCCAAACGTGTGCACCTAGTTGGCTCAACAATAGTTAACCGATGTTATCCATATGAACACTTTCATATCAACCTTGTTCATTTTAATCACAACTAGTTCAAATGACTTAAATGAAACTAGTTATGGAGTTGTTGAATTGTTTATATTCTCATAGAAGTATACAAGACACAATTGAAGCAAAACCGATTTTGATTCACTTGAATCAATTCATGAACATTATAGCCACAGTTTGCAAAAGATTACATTCCTTAATATATAAATGTATTAGTTCATGAACAAACCGATTTTAGAACTTAACCCACTCAAGTATGCAAACGGGTACGTGATAGACGCATTTATGTGTCTAATATATCCCAATTGTATATATTGTTAGTACCCATTTTTGTACTTATTATGGTATTTTATTTATTTGTAGGTGTTTTTAGAAGAATAAGGTTTTGCAGCGAAATTGGCTGAAAATGCGGCGTTTGGACCTCCGTTGATAGAGTACCGGAAGCACCTCAGAAATACCTCGGAGGAACCCCGAAAAAGTGCGGAAAATGTCCCAGAAAACTCACTATACGGACCCTCAATTTTGGATAAGGGGTAACCTAATTACTAAGGGGTGACCCATTTCCAGGCAGCTGCTAAAGGGACACCGGAGATGGATAGGGGGCATCTCTTCGTCACATTTCAAATGAAGTTTTGGCGGGAAAGTGAGTTTGTTAACTGGCAGTTTTTGATCGGAATTTTTGAAGGAGCTATAGTGCGATTAAAGGGATGGAAATGTTTGGGATTACTCTATGGACTTATAGGAAGCTAACAGGGGTGATTTTAAGGGCCAGAAGTGGCTGGAATGACCGGGAGAAGAAATCAAAGTCCAAACAGGACACGTATGTTGCTGTTCACGTTCAAATATTTTGTGAGAAATTTTTGGGAGACTTTCACGCTGGATATACATGTATTTGGTCCTGTTCAAGTCCTAAGAATAGTTTGGTTGCTATTTCATAGCTAACAGCACGCGTAGAGAGTCACAAGAGAGATTTTCTCTCAACTGCATGCGGAGAAGAATAAAAAGAATGGTCGCTGTTAGTAGAGATTTTTGGGGGATTTGAGGGCTATATAAGAGTGGGTTTACGTCATAGAAAGGGGATGAAGAGTTTGGGGTCGAGCCAGAGCCAGGAGGAGCGAAGAAGAAGGAAAAACAGCAATGTTCACCTGATGCTGCTGCTGCCATTAAAAAGCTTCAAGAACACGAAGAACAGACTCTCCAGGACAGTCTTTTTTTCAGCAGCTCCAGAACAGTCTTATTTTCAGCAGCTCAACAGCAGAAGAGAGGTGTCGCAGTTCGCTGCAGTTTTCTGTTGTCGTTCTTTTCTGGACGTGTTTTGTGAGTCTCAGAACTACTATTTTACAACTTTTGACTCTTTTAATCACACTTTGAGCTTTGAATTAATATGTTGAGTGTGTGATTGATATGAATAGCTAAACCCCAATACTGGTATGATGGAGGAAACCATTCTTTATGCATGAATAATTTTTATTTAATTCTTTTATGACTATTTGCATTATTATGAATTGAATTATGATTTTTCTTAATTATTTATGATTTCATTTGATGGTTTATGCTTGGGACTAATCCTTTTGATAGGCCATGCTTAAGATTTACACTTAATATTTTTAAAATCTATTTTGGCAAATAAAGAGTCGATGTTTAGAAGCTATAACTGTTTAGAATAAATACATGAATCGCATGAGTATAAGAATTGGTGAAATCCTTAGTCCTAGTATCTCTTGATCCTGTGACAATTTTGTATATATTTTAGTTTTTAAATCTATTCAAGTCCGAGCAACGAATCCGTATTTACCGCAATCTTAATATTACATCAAAAAAAAACGGCGCCGCCGACGCGGACTTGTATATAGATTTGTTTTTAGGTTTAATTTTTTTTATTTATTATTATTTGTTCCTTTTTACGTTTCTTTTTGTGTCTTTGATTTACAGGTTCGAAGTGGAATACTAAGGACTTGGGAACAAAAAGCTTAAAGCTAAAAGCTAAAAGAAGAAGAAAAAAAAAGACATAATTTTTTTTTAGGATTTAATTTTTATTATTATTATTTATTTTTTTGTATATAGCTTTTATTTTTTTTTATTTTTTTTAGAATTTGTAAATAGGCTTTATTTTTCATAATTTTTGTAATTTTTGGACTTTTTTTGGACTTTATTCTGGACTTTTGGACATTTATATTTTTATTTTTAAACCCTACGGAAGGGTATCCTTAAATACAAACTGTTTGCAGGGAAGGACGACGATTACGATATCGTCTCGGCCCCTCGGGTTCGTACATGACATAGGAGTCGTGGCCCGAGTCGACTTCAACGGTTCATCCCCCGTCTAGTACGGGAGGTAAGTCCATCGAAACACTCGCGAATCTCCTGTAAGCGAGTTACTGTATTCCTTAAGGTGATTCATTGATTGAGGACGAATTTGGACTGTTTTTAAATTCCTAGTAAAGGGCAAGGCCTGGCCATTACAAGATAAGGGTTTGGATTTCATCAGTGTTACCTTCTTGCCCGCCTTAGGAAAACGAAACCGAACGTGAACCTAAGCTTTAAAATTTGGAATAGAACGAGACCGATAGGGTAACGAGCTTAATAGGAAACTCGTTCGAAAAATATTGGTTGCTCTTTAAGCACATTTCAAAGTTCATGATGGTTTCTGTGAGTTGAATGCGTGACTGCGCCGCCTTGTGATAGCGGTGAGGCCTTGGGTATCAAAGCTCCACTGAGCTTCCCTCACCTCGATTCAACTTACATTATCTCGGATTGATTCCAGAGGGGTGTGCTCAAATTGTAACGAATTCCTTTTCGAAGGAATAAAAGCTGGTCTAGAAAACAATCTAAGTGGAGCCATCATGCTTTTTGTTTGCTAGATTTTATAGGTTTGATTTGGTCGAGTCGGACTTGTTTGTGATTGCGTAGAATTCCCCTGCAATTAATAATGTCGAACTGGTATGATAGAAGCCAATACAATGAATATCGACCTGAATTTGAATATGGACATCATCAGTATTATGACCATAGTGAGAATAGTGACTGTGGACGCCAACCTTTTCAAGGTTATGGTTCATACCATGGTGAGCCCAATTACTATCCGCACGCGCATCAGTCATACGAGCAAGAAGATTATAATACTAGTTCTTCGTCTTTAGAGGATACAATCAAACTATTGAAAAGTAGTCCTTATTATGATCCTTCAGTTCCTATTCCTTCTCTAGAAGAGACTCTCAGGAATTTAGCTGAGTCATCACGTCAGTTAGCTGAATCGACGTATAAATTAGATGAGGTGAATAATGTAGTTATGGACGAAAGAACTGCAACAACAACTGAATATGTAGAAGGTATCCTCAATAGATTAACTCAAAACTTAGATCCTACACTAAGGGAACTTTCTTTGGAAGAGACCCTTGAGAGGATAGCTGAATCGACACGTAGACTTGAGTTAAAAACGAACGAAAGTACTGCTCGAAATAACTTGAAATCTATTTTGGCAAATAAAGAGTCGATGTTTAGAAGCTATAACTGTTTAGAATAAATACATGAATCGCATGAGTATAAGAATTGGTGAAATCCTTAGTCCTAGTATCTCTTGATCCTGTGACAATTTTGTATATATTTTAGTTTTTAAATCTATTCAAGTCCGAGCAACGAATCCGTATTTACCGCAATCTTAATATTACATCAAAAAGCACGCATACCTAAGTGGCCAGACATAGTTTGGGTTTTCCAGTATACGAAAGGGTACGCATACCTCCAAACTCAGTTGAGTTCCCGGACTTGAACTTTACGTCGGTACGCATACGGGTATGCATACTAAGTTCCCGGACTTTCAGCTAACCAACCAGTACGCATACGGGTATGCATACTATGGTTCCCGGACTTTGAATAACTTGCAACAGTTAGCATGTAAGTATGCATACTGTGTTATATTCAATCAATGGTTAATTGTTATAAACTCCATCTTAATCATTGAAACATTCTTGGAAGACTGGAATAACTGTCTCACACAAACTATTAGCTTCAAAGCAATTTTCAAGTGATCAATAGATCAATTCGAAAAATTCTGAGTCTACATCAAATGACTGTCTCACACAAATCATGTAAGATGTTACCAGGCGATTTTCACATGATCATATTTTGACTTACGTTAAGAATATAAGATGAACTTTCTTCAAGCGAAAGCTTACCAACACATATTTCGAGAAATATGTGAACGAGTTTGTTTATGGGTGAAAACTGTTTCTACTGATTTTGGTAAATTTGGGTGTGTGGATGAGAAACGAATCTAAACCCCAAACAAATGCACTACACGTGAGTGCTTTTGATTCGAGAGATCAATCTACACAATTCTGGCCTAAACCAAGAAATGGCCGTGCCAGACTTGCTTCGGTCACAAAGTGAAGGAGATGGGGTTGATCTTAGGGAGGGAAGCGAAGAAGGTGTTGAGATTGTGAAGGTGTTGGCTGTTTATAACTTGTATCAGAATGATGAACTGGCTTGCACAATGAAAGCTATCAGTTCTGGGTGTTTTCTGGATACTGATGACAACACTTGGTTTTTCCAATGTTGTTTGAAGATATGTCGAAGAACCTACTTATACAAGTCATTTGAGCACAATCCTCATCTTGTAGGAAGTGGAGGAAGTTGAGTGATGGAGTAGTGGGGTCGTGTATGTGATTGTCACAGGATCACGCCTTTGCCCACTTCACTCATCATCGTTAATCTTCCATGCTTCCTGACACGTTCTCGTAATGGGCGTGTTGCACGCCGCACGTTGTAAACCTCCAGACCAATGCCCCAGTAAGTATCCCCCAGTTTGTGACATGTTTGATGTCTCGAATAAGTGGGCGAGTCGTGGGACCCGCCACAACAAATAGCATACGGTGCTATTATGTTAAATAACTAAGTTATTTAAGGATTTGATATTCGTGAAATATCGTGCATGGTCGATGCATGTAATGCATCGTTTTAAAGCAAGCAGCTCAAAACAATTTGCATAAAGCATCGTTGTTTTAAAGCTTGATCGAGTAAGTCGCGGATTAAGCGTCTTAAAATGACAGCACGTCCAACCATCTTCGAGTGATCGTTTGGAGGCCGCGTAGGCGGGACATTATTTGCTCGATCACTCCTTGTGATAGAGTGGCGGACGGTAATCATTGAGGCGCTTCATTGATCGCCTAACTTTTAATCCAAGCCGTCCGACCAAGCTGGAAAATTTGGATGGACGAGATGATTTACGGCACATATTTGCTGTCGTTGATGGATTTTAGGGTTTTTAGAGATGCGCAACATGCCCTCTTTGGCTTGATCGAATCCAAGCATGGGCGCTAATTTTGGTGGGACCGACCAGGCATGCGTGAAGACGGCCTGCCGGCGTGCATGCCTACACCTCTCGGTCCCATAAAGATTCTATTTAGGCAACTCAATTTGACCGGCAAAGATGAGTGGTCGTGATCGATTTGCGACAGAAATACATTGCCGCAAAGGTTTAAAAGTCGTGTGGCATGCCACCTTTGGGCGTGTGTTTCGAGGCGCCGGGCCCTAGTTCGCATAGGCCGGCCGGTCACAGGAAAAGGTGGGCCCACGTGATAACATTGATATCCTTGGGACCTCTTGAGTCTATATCTACACCCTCCGCTTAGGCTGGCGAATATGGATGGTCACGAACGAACTACGACAGATGTGCATCGCCGCAAACCCTAATTAGGGTTTTGAATCAGTCACGCACGCGTGACTTTGGCCGAACGGTTTGGCACGCCATGATCCTCCTTTGGAGAGACCGATCACGTGGGGCCCATGTTGGGCTGACGGTGAACGTATGTGCACCTTCTTGATGGTCCTAAATGCGATCTAAGCCATCCAAATAGGCTGGCTAAGTTGGATGGTTGTGATCGATTTTAAGACATTAGTGGAATTATGCAACCCTTAGAAACATCATGCCTACCATGGTTTGAGCAATCGTTTCATTGCTCCATGACCTCGCCGTGAGAAAACCAATCGGGTGAAGGATAAGTGGGCCCGCCAACGTGTGCATTAGCGCTTCCATGATCATTCATGGGATGATCTAATCCGTCCAACCAGGCTGGTGAATTTGGACGGTTGTGATGGTTTTAAGACTGACCTGAACAGTCTATGCTCGTCGAGCTTCTCCCAAAACAGCGCGGCCACTCAACTTTGGATTGGCGTTTGATGGCGCTGGGGGAGTATGGCGATTGTTTAATCGGCTAACGCATAAGTGGGCCCGCCGGTGGTCATCCCAACAATTGCCTATTTTTTCCAGGGTTTGGCTAGGCTTGTTAAATTGCGCGGCCAACTTGCTTGGCCGTGATCGTTTCTGAGACTGATATGGACAGTCCAGATTTCCTTTAAGGAAATTAAGCATGCTCGATCGGCTAACCAAAGTGCGTCGGTGTGAGACTCTCTTCAAAGAGTGATGTAGCATGTACAGGTATTTCGTGCACATCTCAAAATTGGCACTTGGAGATTCATGTTACTCTGCTGAGAGTGAACACTCAGTCGTCATGGCATGCTAATAATGAGAGTTCGGCTGAAAACATCACATGAAATACTAGGCAAATCATGCATTAATTAATAATGCTAAAAAAATTCACAGAATATTTGGGATTGCTATTGCAAGCACCATTCTGGGTGAATTTTGTGTATTTATTGAATTGCTTTGAATAAATAAAGTGGAGAGTTACTCATCACTTATCAGACGGATTTACCCTTTGCAGGATGTCAGCGCATTATCAAACGGCTTTACCCTTTGCAGGATGTCGGCGCATTAAATTTGGTTTTACAATTTTAGCCATGAACTAAAATCCACCATCAACATAGTTAAACTCGCTCGAAATATCAAATGTGTATAATATAAAGTCTATATATCTATACGACTTTTGTCTCAACATGAGATAGAATAGAAATAGACTTCCGAGTGATAGATGAGTTCAAGTCTCCACATACCTTTTGTTGACGAAGTTCCACAAGCTCCCCTTAGTAGTTTTTCGTCTTCAAATGATGAACGTCGTGAAGTCTAAAGCTCAACTACACATTTTATCCTAATCCGAGACATAGCTATAAGTATACTAGAAATCAAGACTTATAGTTTTGGCAACTAAACTTGACAACAAGCTTCATATAGAAACGCTTGCGAGTTCGACCGAGCAGTGCTCTAACAACAAGGATAGTCAAAATTGTCGCTGGGGGTTTCGTGCATCTCTCGTTGCCAATACTAATCGTGTTTTTAAGTGCAAGACGTATCACGGAGAGCATTCATGTGATTTAGCTCGTTCTGATCCATCATAAGTCAGAATGACGAAGTCTTTTCTGAAGGATGTCTTAATAGATGATTTTCGAGCATCAAAGAAGAAGAACACTGCAGCTGATGTCAAAGATCTGCTACATCTGGAATATGGAGTTGATCTCATGTATAGTCAGGCATACCACGATTTAGAATTCACTAAATAGTGTCTTTGGGGTGATGACATCAAGTCTTATTCAGACTTGGTTTGGTATAAAGATTCCATTGAACGTTACAATCCTGGAAGTGTCGCCAAGTTTGAGTATGATAGTGCAACGAAACAGTTCCAAAGGTTTTTTGTCGCTTTCGAAGCTTCAATTACTGGTTTCAACAATTCCTGCCGCCCGATGTTATTTATTGATGCTACTTTTCTGACTGGGAATTTCACGGGCGGTCTCGTGGTTTCTTGCGGGAAAACTGGTAAACAGGGTATGATTTTTAACCCCTTTTCTTTGTTTTAATTATCAATTGTTTCAACTTTGGTTGTTGATACTAGTATTTTGTTTGATCTTGAGTTGTTGATACCGTTGTATAGTCTGATATTTCCCTGGATTTCACTTCTATGGATCCGATAAATTTTGTTGATCCCATAATTTTTGTTGTTGATCCCATAACTTGTGGATGGATTTCAGTTGTTTGTGATCAACTTTTGTAGTTGATCCCACAATACTTGTTAATCCCATAACTTGTGGATGGATTTCAATTTTCTGTGATCAACTATTGTTGTTGATCCCATATATTTGTATCAACTTTTGTTGTTGACCCCATAACTTGTTCATGGATTTCAATTTTAAGGGCCACTTTATGAATTTTTGGTGTTTTTTTTTTGTAGAGATCTGTCCAGTTGCATTTGGAATTGTTCCTTGTGAAAATTGTGAGAGTTGAGAATGGTTCTTAACCAATTTGAAGGGTATTATCAGTGAAGACCGTCCGCTGACCATCATATCAGACCGTGGAACTGGCCTTTTGAAGAATGTCCCTGTGATTTTCCCAAATGCTCACCATTCGCACTATTTGTACCATATGAAAGGGAGTTCCAAAGGGCGAGAGTAGGCAAACTGATTTGAAGTTGTTTTAAGAGTGTTATGATAGACGCATTTTTGTGTCTAATTCGTCCTCAATGTTTCGTATTATTAGTACTTGTTTTTGTCCTTATTATGGTGTTTTGTGTGTTTTTAGGTATTTTTTGGAAATAAACAATTTTGGAAAAATCAGCTCGAAAAGTTGCCCGGGGTAACCTTGAAGGACAATTGTTATTCAGACTCTCACTATTGGTTAAGGGGAACCTCAGTTGGACACCTGCTATTCGCACCCCAGTTCAGGATAGGGGGACACCCTTCCTTCTTCTCAAATTCAAATAAACTTTTTGGCGGGAAAATATTTTTACTCTCAGGAAGATTTTCAATCAACAAAATAAAGGTGTTATAGGGAGATTAAATCGCTGAAAATTTGTGGTATTGTTCCTGGGACATTTAGAAATCTATTGCGAGTGTTGTGGTCGATTAAATTTGGCTAGGGAAGCCACGAACTGGAAACAGGGGAGAACGTGCAGAGAAGAATTATTCACTGGATTTCTTGTGTTTGCGTATGGCTGAGATGATCTGGGAGAGTTATAACTATTGTTTGATGCGTATAAAGTCTAAAAAAGGGAAGAATCAGAGCTGGAAACGCGTGGAGAAAGAAAATATCTCAAAATATTCTCTCTTCACTGCCCGAGTAAAGAAGAATTATGTGGAGTTATTGTGAGGGATTTCAGCGTGCATGTGAGTATATAAAGGCTCCTTGGGTCGACTACCAGGGGTGTCGAGAGTTGGGAGAAGATAGGAGAGCGCAGGAAGCAGAAATCACGAGTTGAGTTTCTGCTGCTGCTGCCACTGATGAAGGCCAAGAACACGAAGAACGGACTTGCATAGACAGTCTTTCTCCAACAATGTTTACGACGCAGAGCAGTGGGTCGTAGTGTGGGTCGTAGTTTGGGTATTGCAACAGCATAACATTTGTATCGTTCTTCTTGTAACAGTTGAACATCGCCTTTGCAACAGTTATTTCTGTTGCAATTTTTCTGTTCAATTGTTTTACTCCCTTTAATCAACTTTTGAGCTTTATACATGTATTTTGAGATTATGATTAATATGAGGAGCTAAACCCCAACACTGGGGCGACGGAGGAAGCCTTAATTCATCCATGTGGTAATTTTATTTAATTCTTTATTTACTTTTTGCACCAATTTTAATTGAATTAAGATTTTAATTAATTATTTGTGATTTCATTTGATGGTTTATGCTTAGTCCTAGGGATTTTTGATATGCCATGCTTAAGAAATACAAGTAATATTTTATAAAATCTACTTTGGCAAAGAATAGAGTTAATATTCATTTTGTTTTGAATTATAATTGCCTAAAATTAATTTCTGAACCATTTAAGAAATGAATTTGGCCGAATCCTACGCCCCAGTTTCTCGCACCAGTGTTAATATTTTTTGTATATATTTTTATTTTTAAATCTTTACAAGTACGAGCAACGAACTTTTACTACCACTTCAAAACTATAACAAAATGGCGCCGCCGACGCGGACTTGTATATAGATTTATTTTTAATTTTTTTTAGGTTTATTTTTTTTATTATTTGTTCCTTTTTACTTTGTCTTTTTTTTTTTCTTTGATTTACAGGTTCGAAGTGGAGCACTAAGGACTTGGAGAGGAAAAAGCTTAAAGCGAAAAGCGAAAAGAGAAGAAAAAAGGACAATTTTAGGATTTAATTTTTAATTTTTAATTTTTAATTTTTTTTAGAATGTGTGAGGAAAACTGCAATTTTTATTTATTTATTTTAGACTTTGGACTTTAAACAATTGGACTTTTTTTTAACCCTACGGAAGGGTATTATTAAAAAAAAATAAAAAATTATATAAACTGTGTGCAAGGAAGGACGACGATTACTATATCGTCTCGGCCCCTCGGGTTCGTACACGACATAGGAGTCGTGGCCCGAGTCGACTTCAACGGTTCATCCCCCGTCTGGTACGGGAGGTAAGTCCATCGAAACACTCGCGAATCTCTTGTAAGCGAGTTACTGTCTGCCTTAAGGTGCTAATTGTTTGAGGACGAATTTGGACTGTTTTTAAATTCCTAGTAAAGGGCAAGGTCTGGCCAATACAAGATAATGGTTTGGATTTCATCACCGCTCCCTTCTTGCCCGCCTTAGGAAAACGAAACCTAACGCGAACCCAAGCTTAAAATTTGGAATAGAACGAGACCGATAGGGTAACGAGCTTAATAGGAAACTCGTTCGAAAAATATTGGTTGCTCTTTAAGCACACTCCAAAGTTCATGATAGTTTCTGTGAGTTGAATGCGTGACTGCGCCGCCTTGTGATAGCGGTGAGGCCTTGGGTATCAAAGCTCCACTGAGCTTCCCTCGCCTCAATTCAACTTACTTTGACTCGGATTGATTCCAGAGGGGTTTGCTCAAATTGCAACGAATTCCCTTTCGAAAGATAGAAGCTGGTCTAGAAACAATCTAAGTGGAGCCATCATGCTTTTTGTTTGCTAGAAATCTTTAGGTTTGTTTTGGTGGAGTCGAGTCGGCCTTGTTTGTGATTGTGTAGAATTCCCTTGCAATTAAGAATGTCGAGCTGGTATGATAGAAGCCAATACAATGAATATCGACCTGAATTTGAATATGGACATCATCAGTTTTATTACCATGGTGGGAATAGTGGTTGGGAACGCCAAACTTTTCAAGGTTATGGTTCATACCATGGTGAGCCCAATCACTATCCTCACAACCATCAGTCATACGAGAAAAATTCTGCTAATCCCTCTTTACTTGAGTCGACACGTAAGTTAGCTGAGACAGCACGTAAGTTCGCCGAGATGAATAACTTAGTTATGGACGAAAATAATGCAATGAGTGAACTTTCTTTACCTGATTTCCTAGATTACGTCAGGAATTCATGTGAGTCATCCCAAAAGCTTTTGTTAGAGACCCAGAATAGAACTTCTCTAAAAGATCTAAATTTCCAAAATAGTGTTTCCAATTTTACCCTTGATATAAATAGTGAATATTTGCCTAATTTAGAGGACGAGGTTAGAATAAAAGACACTACTTATTTAGATAAGGTTCAATCATCTTCGTACTATGATGATGAGGATAGCAGTAATGAAGAATCTGAAATATGTAGGCATAGTGATCAGGAGTCTAGTAATCCAATTGAGCTGTATAATGATTATATTATTTCTAGTTCAAATCCAAATAATTTTTATGATTATTCACCTATTCAAAAGGACGAGGATTTGATTAGGGATACCACCGTTTTAGACGATGTAGTTTTTACTTTTGATTACGAAGCCGATAGTGGTTTAGAGGAACGGGTTCATTTCGAAAATACTGTTTTAGAGTCTAGCGACTTTGAAACAATAGTCTTGGAAGAAGAAGATAGACCCGTAGAGATGAGTAAAGATGCACTACCTGATAATAACTTAGAAGAATCTCTTGAATATTTTAAGGACTCTGAAGATACGAAAATTCAAGAAATAATTAGAGGTCTATCTAGAGACACTGAAAACTCTAAGTTTGGGGGTGATTATCACTTCCCTAGTGCCTTACCTTTAACTCTCAGAAAGTCCCCACACTTAGGACTTGATATCTGTGCCTCGACCATTTTACAAGATTACCTTCATACTCGTTTTCCCGAGCCTAATGATGTCCATGAAGGATTTCAGTTATTAGAAACCCATCATCTGGTTGATGTGGTTTGCCTAGGCTATGATACCCAGATTGACTTTGTTTTCCCACCAAATAGTTTTCTTCCAACTGTGGGAACGTTTCAAATGAGTCGAATATTAAGTTCTGAGACTAATCCTAAGTACTTTAGGTTAATAGAATCGACACATTTTCCTAAGAATGACCACTACTCTCACTGTGGTCAACTATGTAAGTCATATCTGATTGACTTAGAGGATCCGCAATTATTTAGGTTATTACTTCGTGATTCTAAGTTCGTATTTGAGTTTTTACAGACTCTAAGACCTAGTGATTCGGATCCCATCTATGAAGGAACGCAGCCAATGAAAATATTCTATTTAGACCCTTTCATAGAACCTGAACCGCAATTAGCGATAGTTTTCAGGAAACTAGGTAAGGGCATGCTATTCTTGTCCATTTTCTTGGTTCACTGCAGTTTCCTATGGTCAGCTCTATTTGGTTTTCAAGACCCACAATTATTCCGACTACTTCTATATGATTCTATGAGGTGACTAATTCCTTCCGATGTCTGGCTGAAGACTTTAAACTTAGCACTTCTTGGGAGGTAACCCAATCTCACGCAACCCGGTAATATCCTTCCTTAACTCTTTTTCTTCAAATGGTGACAGTTTCTCCTTGTTCATGTTTTTAATTTTATCTTTAGAACATTGAGGACAATGTTAGATTTAAGTTTGGGGGTATTGGGAGAAACTTTTTAGTTGCAATAAATAAACTCCAGAGCCTAGAAATTTACGCATATTAAGGATAACACTAACCAATCTAAGTGGATGAAAGCATTTTGATTATAGGAGTTGAGGAACCAATTTGGCTAGATGGAAACATCTATAGAGTCTATTCATAAAAGCACAGAGCTCAGGTGTTAGAAATAACATGATAGTTTCGCCATATCTTGTTTGAGTCCTTTTCACTTTATATTTTTACTTTTCTTTTTCAAGTGATTCGGTGGGGCGCACGATTCAAGTTGTTACCTCTACTAGGGTAAAATAGAGTGACTGAGTATTGAAAAAAAAAAAAAAAAAAGTTATGAAAAAGAAAAAAAAAATTGATTAAAAAAAATGTTTTAGACCAGACCATTTGAACAAACGGAATAAAATTCAATAAAGTCGACCACTGGAACCCTTGTATATGCCAGTTGTGTTGACCTAGAGTTAGGATTATTAACCACTGGTTCCCTTGTATATGCCAGTGTGTTAATATTAGTCAGACCGGTATCTCAGTCATTTAGGTTAGGTTCATCTTGGCAGAGGCCTTCAGACAGATATGAGAAACACCGTTTTCTTTTCAACCATCTACATTTTTCTTTTTCCATCTTCTTAATCTTTTCATGTGATTAGTCTGACTCCGAGTATGATGTCCATCGTGAAACTATCTTAGTAGAGCTCTGTCACTTATATGAATTTTAGTATGCTTGAGTGCAAACTCGTGTACAACAATTGGAATTTCGCATCAGGGTTCTTCCTCTTAGAGTCAATAATTGTATGCCAACCAAGGAGGTTCTTTAGTGCTTTCCAAGGTTTTGCGTAGATAGCTAGGGTCTGGAGTAATGGTTTTGTGGGCACACCTCTGGTAAACCCTCCGGAGACAACACTCCGCCACTAGGGCCACCTAGGGGTTCAAATGATTTTCCTTTCTAGAATAAATTTGCTCGAGGACTAGCAAATAATAAGTTTGGGGGTATTTGATAGACGCATTTTTGTGTCTAATTCGTCCTCAATGTTTCGTATTATTAGTACTTGTTTTTGTCCTTATTATGGTATTTTGTGTGTGTTTTAGGTATCTTTTGGAAATAAACAATTTTGGAAAAATCAGCTCGAAAAGTTGCCCGGGGAAACCTTGGAGGACAATTGTTATTCGGACTCTCACTATTGGTTAAGTGGCACCTTAGTTGGACACCTGCTATTCGCACCCCGGTTCAGGATAGGGGGACACCCTTCCTTCTTCTCAAATTCAAATAAACTTTTTGGCGGGAAAATATTTTTACTCTCAGGAAGATTTTCAATCAACAAAATAAAGGTGTTATAGGGAGATTAAATCGCTAAAAATTTGTGGTATTGTTCCTGGGACATTTAGAAATCTATTGCGAGTGTTGTGGTCGATTAAATTTGGCTAGAATTGGCTAGGGAAGCCACGAACTGGAAACAGGGGAGAACGTGCAGAGAAGAATTATTCACGGGATTTCTTGTGTTTGCATATGGCTGAGATGATCTGGGAGAGTTATAACTATTGTTTGATGCGTATAAAGTCTAAAAAAGGGAAGAATCAGAGCTGGAAACGCGTGGAGAAAGAAAATATCTCAAAATATTCTCTCTTCACTGCTCGAGTAAAGAAGAATTATTTGGAGTTATTGTGAGGGATTTCAGCGTGCATGTGAGTATATAAAGGCTCCTTGGGTCGACTACCAGGGGTGTCGAAAGTTGGGAGAAGATAGGAGAGCGCAGGAAGCAGAAATCACGAGTTGAGTTTCTGCTGCTGCTGCCACTGATGAAGGCCAAGAACACGAA
Organism: Papaver somniferum; assembly: GCF_003573695.1. Classification (NCBI taxonomy): domain Eukaryota; kingdom Viridiplantae; phylum Streptophyta; class Magnoliopsida; order Ranunculales; family Papaveraceae; genus Papaver; species Papaver somniferum. The sequence continues at coordinate 59,864,245 of NC_039366.1, forward strand.
GAACTGACTTGCATAGACAGTCTTTCTCCAACAGTGTTTACGACGCAGAGCAGTGGATCATAGTGTGGGTCGTAGTTTGGGTATTGCAACAGCATAACATTAGTATCGTTCTTCTTGTAACAGTTGAACATCGCCTTTGCAACAGTTATTTCTGTTGCAATTTTTCTGTTCAATTGTTTTACTCCCTTTAATCAACTTTTGAGCTTTATACATGTATTTTGAGATTATGATTAATATGAGGAGCTAAATCCCAACACTGGGGCGACGGAGGAAGCCTTAATTCATCCATGTGGTAATTTTATTTAATTCTTTATTTATTTTTTGCACCAATTTTAATTGAATTAAGATTTTAATTAATTATTTGTGATTTCATTTGATGGTTTATGCTTAGTCCTAGGGATTTTTGATATGCCATGCTTAAGAAATACAAGTAATATTTTATAAAATCTACTTTGGCAAAGAATAGAGTTAATATTCATTTTGTTTTGAATTATAATTGCCTAGAATTAATTTCTGAACCATTTAAGAAATGAATTTGGCCGAATCCTAAGCCCCAGTTTCTCGCACCAGTGTTAATATTTTTTGTATATATTTTTATTTTTAAATCTTTACAAGTCCGAGCAACGAACTTTTACTACCACTTTCAAAACTATAACATGTTACACTGTGTTAACAAAAGAGAAATTTTATGCTGCTGCAAAGAGTATGAGCAATCTGAAGCTGGATTCAGTTATTGATTGGATGGTAAAGATATCATTCCAGAACTGGGCTGCTCATGCATTTCTAGGAGAAAGATTTGGTGAGAACACATCCAAAATTGCTGAGAGTTTTAACAGCATGATTAAGCATGATAAGCGGCTTCCAGTACCTGAGCTTATCGATGTTATTCGTGATAAGGTAATGGAGCAGAACTACAATAGGTTGGTGGAGTCTAGTAAGTGGACTACAAAGCTTACTCCCCGGATGCATGCTAGGCCGAACAAGAGGGTAATTGACTGTCGTTTTTACAAGTTCTGAAGATCAAGTGAGAAATTTTTTGAGATCATTTATCCTACTGGAAACCATATAGTTGACTTGGATGCTAGGACATGCACTTGAAATTGGTGGCAGAAGCATAATTTCCCTTGCACCCACTCGATGAAAACGATGTCATAGATTGGGGAAGATGAACCTTACAAGTAAATCATTTTGTATTATACGACCGAGTAATATAGAGGTTTGTATGCTCGTCCTATCTAAAAAAAAGGGGGTCTAACACCACCACCCAATATTTCATTTAGCAATCTGTATGAACTAACTCTGAAATACTTTGCTAGAGAATCAACTAGACAGCCAGACTCAATCTAGATAAAAGTATCTCAAGAAGTTAATATCTCTCTCTTGATTTGATTTTTACTCAAGCTAAAAACAATAGCGAGTCTTTATCAAATACAAGGAATAACTTGGACGGTACCAAAGACCAATTTCCAAGGATCAATCAATATCAATCAACAACCAAAGGTCGGATTTCCAATTGATGATCACAAACGCACAACCTGTATTATTTCAATTATATAACAAATATAATGCGGAAATAGAAATAACACAGACACCAGAATTTTGTTAATGAGGAAACCGCAAATGCCGAAAAATCCCGGGACCTAGTCCAGATTGAATACACACTGTATTAAGACGCTACAGACACTAGCCTACTGCAAACTAACTTCGGACTAGACTATAGTTGAACCCCAATCAGTCTCCCACCGATCCAAGGTACAGTTGTACTCCTATGCCTCTGATCCCAGCAGGATACTACGCACTTGATTCCCTTAGCTGATCTCACCCACAACCAAGAGTTGCTGCAACCCAAAATCACAGACTTGATAATAAACAGATCTGTCTCACACTGAAAAGTCTATCAAAGGATAAATCTGTCTCACACAGATAAACCCTAGGTTTTATTCCGTCTTAATATATAAAATCAAGGTGAACATGAACCAATTGATAATCCGGTCTTATATTCCCGAAGAACAGCCTAGATTAATCAATCACCTCTCTACAATCCTTCCCGACTACACAGGCGGTTTGTCGAGGAATTACAAACAGTAAGACGAAGATGTTTGTGACTTATTTATCTTTCCTATAGGAGAACTCTCACGATCTCAAGCCAATCAATCGATTGTACTCGTATGATAGAAGATGCAAGATCAGATCACACAACTACGATAAAGTAGTATCGGTCTGGCTTCACAATCCCAATGAAATCTTTAAGTCGTTAACCTGATTTTAGAGAAGAAAATCAAAGGTTAATGGAGATCGACTCTAGCGGGCGCACTAGTAGCACACAAACGTGTGGGGATTAGTTTTGCACAATGCTAGATGTCTCCTTTATATAGCCTTCAAATCAGGGTTTTTCCTTAGGTACAAAGCAATCCTTATTCACCGTTAGATGAAAACCTGATTTAGATTCAAGCTAATATTTCTCAACCGTTAGATCGAAAACTTAGCTTGTCACACACACTTGGGTAGACGTTTACTGGGTTTGTGAAAACCATTCCCAAACGTGTACGTGTATGTTGGTTCAACATAGTAACCCAAAAAGGTTAACCATATGAGCATTTCATATTAACCTTGTTCTTCTTCACCATAACTAGTTCAATTGACTCAAATGAACTAGTTAAGGAGTTGTCCAATTGTTATGAGATCTTATGTAACTACACAAGACACAATTGAAACAAAGATGATTCGATTCAATTGAATCGGCTCATGAACATTATAGCCACGGTTTGCATAAAGCATTCCTTAGTAATTTAATGTTTCATGTTCAGAGCACATCTTTAGATCATAACTTCTTAAGTTCACAAAAAAGTTCGCGGACTTAAGTTAATCGGTTGAGTTTTCCAAACTCAGCAGAAATTATCGGAAAGAGAACTTCCGCCAGTTCACGGACTTAGCACAAAACGAGTTTTGAAAAATCCAGCAGAAATTCTCGGTCGAGAACTTCCGACAGTTCGCGGACTTGGCAAGCCAATTCCACAATCCTTCCGATTTCTCTTGATCAAGAAAGTTCGAAAACTTCGGTTCAAGGAATACATGGTTATGTAATCTAAACCCTCATTTCAATCATTGAGACATTCTCAGAGGATGCTATGTAGTCGTTATTCATAGACCGATTCACGTCAGAGCAATTCAAAGTGATTGAAACTTTTCATGACTTTCGTCACTAGGTGAAGATGAACTTGATCAAAGCGAAACGCTTTACCAACACACGATTTCGAGATAAAAGATAAGCAATGAATGCTCAGCTCGAAATGTCAAATGTGTATGATCTAGTCTATATAGCATACGACTTTTGTCTCATAAGAAGTAGGAGATAAAATAGATAGACTTTTGAGTGATATATAAGTTCAAGTCTCCACATACCTTTTTGTTGATGAAGTTCCACAGTTCCTTGTATAGATCTTCGTCGTTGTATGATGAATCGCCATGAAGTCCTTGAGCTCAACTACACTTTTATCCTAATCCGAGACTTAGCTATGTAGGCTAGAAATCAAGAATTATAGTTTTGATCACTAACATTGACAAACATGCTTGAGATAGCAACGCATGCGAGGTCGACCGAGATATGCTCTAAAACTATCTATAATATTTCGGACAGTGATAGGCCACCTAAAATTTCTTAGGATGGTCATGTCTTGCTTCCCAATGGTTGTCGAGCGTCAGCTGGAAGGCCAACTACTGTAAGGTACATGGTTTCTCGAGAGAAAGTGCGCAAGAAAAGGAAGTGTGGTCAGTGTGGGAGGCTTTCCTTCCACAACCGCCATATATGTCGCAGATCTCCTTTGGCTCCTCGTGCACCAGTGTTTCACAAGGAGTCTAATTCCAGGATGATCAACTTTTCGAGGAGGATGTTGTTCAGAAGTTTTGTGAATACTTTCTTATTTTTCTGAATAGCTTTATTATGACATACATTTTTTTTAGTTTATGTGGCTTTTGATGTTAGTTCTTTTTATGCTTTCATATATTTGCTTGTTGGATTTGTTATTTGTTATGAATGTTATTCTTGTGTTTTTAAAGATTATGTCAGTTTGCAAGTTACTACAAGTTTACTGGTTTTTTACAGGAAAAAGTACTATGTAAATAGTATCAACGTATTATTGTTGATTCTATTCATAGGATCAACTTCCATTGTTGATCCCACATTATTGGATCAACTTCCATTGTTGACACTTAATAAAAAAAATTGCATGTTTTTATCTGTATATACAAATTAACTCCAAATTTGTACATACCTTCAATCTTTTAATACTAAAATTCATTCACTTGATAACAAACCAATCATTCATTCATTCATTATTGTTGACCCGTTGCTTTTTTTGGATCAACTCCCATTGTTGATGCTATTCATGGGATCAACTTCCATTGTTGACCCCACATTATTGGATCAATTACCATTGTTGACACTTATAAAAAAAATATACATGGTTTTATCTGTATATACAAGTTAACTCCATAGTTGTACGTACCTGCAATCTTTCAATACTAACATTCATTCACTTGATAACAAACCAATCATTCATTCATTCATTATAGATGGATAGAGATCAGTAAACCAAATTAATACTAACATTAATTCATAACAAACCATTACTAATAGATCATCCAAATTTTTCAGAACATAAACAGACTTGCAGACATTTCTTTACAGTAACTAAGATGTCTTTTTAAAACTAACTTCAAATGAGCAGACCTGCATTTTACTTATCAGGATCTGTTAAACTACACTAAGATTTTTTCTTTTGTCATACCATGAATAGTATGTTGCACTAATCTAATGTTTCAACAGAGTCTTCTAAATTAAATATTTCTTCAACTGAGTCAGTAAGTAGTTGGCCTTGCTTGATTTCTTCAACTGAGTCGGTAAGTTGTTGTCCTTCCTTGATCTCTTCGACCGAGTCAGTAAGTTGTTGGTCTTCTTTAAGTTCTGCAGGTGTGTCAGCAATTTCTAAAAACGGTTTCCATGCATCAAATCCCCAAACATCCTTGCAGTCATCTTCACCCTCTTCCTGTTTATCTTGTCATGGTATTCTATGTTCTTATCATCTAGATCCCAACAGTGTCCACGCTTCACCAAACATTTCATGAATAAGCAAATGTGCACTGCAGGATCCAACCCCTTTTGTTGTGGTACATGGTAGTGCGAAAATTCTGTACTTATTGGTACACCTGTTTCGGCATCTGTTTTGCCCATTTTGTTCAGGACATAAGTCAATGGTTTTACCATGACAGTATATTGTTGGTTGTATCCTGGATTGTGCCATATGGTATTGAATAATAGCCATCTCCCACCTATTAACGCAAGCAACACCCAATCAAATGGTCTCTTTTCCTTGTCAAGGAGACACATTGGTATGACCGGGTACGTGTCATCGCCATTCACTGTGTATTCCTTCCTTATCTTAGTTGCAATCCCACAGTTATCCACTTTCTTGACATCTTTGCTTGCTTTGCGTTCCTCAACAATAGTTGCATCATATAAAAACAAGTATATCATAAATGTCTTGTCAAATTTTGGTTGTTGACACTATAATCTGGAAATTGGTATTGTCATATTCCAGATTTTTGAGGGTCAACTGCCATTGTTGATGCAAAAAAACTGTAGATGTCAACTACGATATATAGACCTAAATAAGTTTATGTAACAAGTTATTGAAAAGATAGATCAAGAGTTTTTGTTACTTATATAAGCATTTGTAGACAGAATCAAGTGCTTCTTTCCGTAGTAGCTCGGCTTACTTGGATCATCCATCTTTGATTGCAGCAAGTTGATGTAGTAATCAACAATCTCGCTATGAATGTTGTCGTTATCCATTAGGGATTGGGTATGTTTTCCAAAGACAATTTCTTCCACGTCATTGTTGAAAAAAAAGCTACAAGCTCTGTCACTGCATTTTTCAAATGAAAGTATTATTATCATGACATAACATATTACAAATCCTAATTGTAACTTGGATTACAATCGTTTTTAAGCAGATGTTTCATGGGATCAAATTTGTTTGTTCACAACTATAAGTAAACAGCTAAGTTGTTACAGAGTTTCATACATTTCTGTTGTATTCTCAAAGAATGACGAATGACCTTTTCTTCTTCCTGGGTGCAGGATTTCAAGAGTTTGAGTTTTTTCGGCTTCTTCATCTTTGTTGTCTCAGGTAGCATCACATCAATGTAATCGTCGAGGTCGATAATTGTCGCTTCTTCACCCCATCCCCCTCCCCCTCCCCCCTCCTCTTCTTCTTCTTCTTTCCCATTTCCCCTTTCTTCCTCTTATTTGCATGCTTCATTGTCGCTTTACCTTGGGGCGTGCCAGTTTTCGCTTTACTTGACCTTGTGTTATTCTTCACTCCTCTTTCAATAGTGTCGCACTGATTCCTTTGGCTCTGCGTCGCTTCAGAATTATCGTCTTGGTTGTCCGATTCTTCTTCTTCAGTTGGTCCTTCAATTTTATCTACTTTGTATATCACTTTAATCCCTTGTAATACATCCTCATTCGCTGCAGGTGCAGAATCATCCTCTTCCGTTTTCTGTTTAGGAGTATCTTCCGTTTGCTGTGTAGGAGTATCTGCCATCTATTGTGTAGGAGTATCAAATATTCCGGCAGTGATTGCACTGAAGCTTGGGGTAGTACCTGCACGGACATAATCCGACTAGATTAACAGGAAACAGGCTTATGTAAACAATATAAACTCTCATTGTTGACCCATTTCTTTTGGGATCAACAATTGGTGTTGGTCCTTTTATGGGATCAACTTCCATTGTTGACCCCACATTATTGGATCAACTTCCATTAAAATTTTAAAAAAATTGCATTGTTTTATCTGTATGCACAAGTAAACTCCATTAGCTGTACATACCTGCTATCTTTAATACTAACATTTGGTCATTCATTCATTACGGATGGCTAGAAATCAGTAAACCAAACTAATACTAATATTAATTCATAACAAACCATTACTAACGCATCATCCAAATTGTGCAGAACATAAACAGAATTGCATACATTTCTTATAGTAACTATTATGCCTTTTAAACCAACTACCAATGAGCATACCTATATTTTTACTTATTAGGATCAACATAAACTAAGATGTTTCTTCTCAGACCATGAACAAAGTACCGTTAGCTACCACTTGCATATTTACACACTAATACGATCTTTAAATTGATTTACTTCTTCAATTGAGTTATCAAATAGTACCTGTATGGACATAATCTGAACTTTCTGGAAGTATAGCCTTAATTGGAGGAGTTGAATAAACAACTAAATCTCCCACCATCTTCGCTTCCTGCATGTTTGTACTCCTCCCTCCTTCTTTAACTTCATTTTCCTCTTCTAACTATGGAGTTGAATTGCCAATGTCTGCAACGACAGTTCTGATCTGAAGATCTGCTTCTTGTATTTTTTGTTGTTCTCTTCCTGCATCGAATCCCATCTTCCAATTTTCCAAGTGCTAGTTCAACATAGGGTTTACCTGGATCCTCAGTCCGCTTTGAAAACCCTTCCCAAAGCTCTTTTCCAAATTATTTGGACTAGCATCTGACAATGAAAATGTTAGTTGACTTGCTTCTGGTTCTTCATCTAAATTTATTCCATCCGTTTGTGGTTTCTCACTTGCATCGTTCAAGTCAGTTTCATTGTCCTTTCCAGATGATTCTCCGTTTGTATTATGAGTTAACACAGTTTGTAAGAAGTCTGTGGCTACTTCATAGTATTGTTCTTGAGTACTCGCTTATCTTGAAGTCACTCCACATCTGCAGGTTGCAACTGAATTATGTCCTTGTTATTGTCAATAATATTTCTCATGAATATCATGTTGCTCATAAATGTTCTAGTTTGACCCCTTCTTTGATAAGTTATTTCTTTCTTATCACATTCAAGATACAAGTTTTCTTCTGCTAACTTCTCGTTCTTGTGCCTCTCTTCTTCCAATTCTCGTGATGGTACTGATAGGTCAATCAGGTACATTTATTCTTCTAAAATTGGATCAACAAAATCTTCATGAACCTGCAAACCAGTGTACAATACAGTGAGCAAAGTATTTTCTGGACAATAATCTATTTTTTCTCACATTCTACCCTTAATATATCTATGCCCCCGAGTGAGGTGCGACGTACATGAATTTGCAGCTAAAACGCTATTTTAGGCAGTATCTAAGTGGAGTACATTTCAGATATTATATCAACTTTGGTTGTTGATTCCATTCATTGGGGATCAACTTCTATTGTTTACACAAATTTTTTTTAATACATTTCAGATATTGTGTCAACTTTGGTTGTTGACTCCATTCATTGGGGATCAACTTCCATTGTTTACACAAAAATTCTCTAATACATTTCAGATATTGTGCCAACTTTGGTTTTTGATTCCATTCATTGGGGTCAACTTCCATTGTTGATACACAAAATATGTAATACATTTCAGATAGTGCATCCAACTCAGTATCATTTCTTTAATTCTATCATCTATAATCATACTTGTTCTTTCTAATCCTAATCTGAATGAGCATAAAATGCAGGCTAAGAAAGAAAAAAACCAGAACCAGAACCACCTTTAATTTAAATACACAGACACAAAAAATGTGCATAATCATACTTGTCAACTTTGGTTGTTGATCCATTTACTGGGATCAACTTCCATTGTTTACACACAAAAAATTAGTATTGTGTCCTAGGAAATTTAAAGAGAGTAAGAAAATTTTTTACCTGATGTTTAAACCAAGTCATGTCTATTCCCTTTCTAGCTTTTTCGCTAAACTCATTGCGAAGTTTCTTGCACAATGTGTGCTGGTTCCATCTTAGGAATCTCGGAGTTTTGGTTTCAAAACCCTGCCTCTTGTCGATTTAGTCCCCAGTGTGTTTACATAACCAATACTGGATGCATCGAAATGAAAGAGGCTAGTTTTTACATACTATATACAACATTGTACTATATACAAATATAAACATTTTACTTTGAAATCCATGTCTTTTACTTACTGGTAGCATTGTAGTGCATCCAATAAAAATCCCTTTTTTTCCTTTTTGTTTTCCGATGTTCGAGATCAAAAAATCTACAATGTGATCCGTCCATGACACTTTATCCATGTGTAAAACATGAGGGAACCATTTCCTCGCAAATCCTGTTGTTCCAGAATCTGGGAAGAAAAATACCGCACGCAACCACATGGCAAAAAGTATGACAAAATGCTCCGGGTCGGATCATCTCCAGCTGCAATTCTTAGTTTGTTTTCAACCTCATCCTTAGTTATTTCCTCCTTACAATATGTCTCTTTCTCTGGCCTGAACTTGGTATTCAAGAATATCCTGCACTTATCTTGGTGTTTTGATTTGAGCATTCTCTTGAAATCTTCACTCTCTATAATTCTTCTCATTTTGAAGATCAACGCGAATTCCCTTGCTTCTAGAGAGCACTCATTGGCATCTCCATATATGAACTTCTTGGTTTCTTTATTAAATCCATTAAGTAGCAGCCGCATTGCAATATTGACCATTTCTAACCATTCATGCGTCATTATATTGTTGGTGTCTACTCTGTAGAATGGGCTAAAGAATCCCAGAAAGGAGTGTCCTTCAGTGCTTATGCAAGGATTGGTTTCTTCTTATTTACTCCATCTTTTACTTCAAACTTCTTGTATAGAAAACTCCCCATGTCAACCAATGAAATGAGACCTCCTTTGAAATGTAACTTCTTTTGGCCTTGGCCTACCAGCATACATGCAACTCAACCATTGACTTATTTCTTTTTAATAGTTAAACAACTCAATGATATAACAACATAAAACTCAACTCAATATTTCTACCTTTGAGTTCTTTGGTTGGCTTCCTATATTCGGTTACTTTTTCTTCCTCTGATTCTTTTTCCTCTTCCTCTGATTCGTTCTCTTCTTTGTATGAATCTTTTTCTTCTTTTGATTCTTCTGATATCATCTTCTTCTTTCCTTTACCTGATGGTTCCTCTTCATTTTTCTTCTTCTTCACTTTTGCTTTCTGTTTGTCATCAAGTTTCTTCTTGTTCTCCCTTTTTCTCTTTGTTGCTGTAACTTTTTCAACCTGTTGCGATTCGTCTTGTTCTGAATCTTTTTGTCCCTCTTCCGCTGGTTGATCATTTTTCTGCTTTATTTTTCTTTCAATCTGTTGGCGATTTTCTTCCAATATCTTTTTCCGTTTGTTTCCTACATCTTTCTGAATCTGTTTCGGTTGATCCTCTTCTTGATTCTTCTGGCTTAACCGCGGTGATCTCCTCATTTTATTGCTATATTTCAAACAACAATAATATAGTCAGCATTCTTATTCATTAAATAACACAACAATAACAGTTGAACAGTAAGAAAAATGAGATCAACTCCTGTTGTTGACAACATTTTACTGGTATGACTGTACTTGGTTTTCAATTTTTATGGGATCAACTTCTGTTGTTGTTCCCATCAATAGTATCACCTTTTGTTGTTGACACAATGTTACTTGTATAATATGGCCCTAGTTTTCAGTTTTCTGTGATCAAATCCTATTGTTGATCCCATTTTATTGGATCAACTCCTGATGTTGATACCATTTCATGTGATCAACTATTGTTTTTGACACCAACAACAACAATCATAACAAGAATTACCACAACAACATTTTATGTAATCAACTACTGATGTTGATACCATCTATGGTCTACCATGAGTATGAACAACAACTTTAATATTGTTGATCTGTAGAATCATTATCAATATTGAAGAAACACTTTACAATCAACATGCAACATAACAATATCACGTAATCATTTGAATTTTATGGGATCAATCAACTCCTATTGTTGATCCTATCTAGCATCAACATCAACTGAAGAACACACATTCAGAGAATACTAATATTTTTTTTTGTATAATTAACATGCAAATAATGAAGAACAAACACACAGGGAGTACAATAATTTGAAATCACTTCTTATCTCTATCAACTGCAACTGCAACTTTGAAATCCGTTCAACCTAAAATCAAATTCAAAATCCAATAAAATTAATTAATACAAAACTAATTATATCCCAAACCAAATTATATTAAATAGTAGCAGTAATCGACATCAAATCATATATGCAGAACTTTTTTTTCAGAAATTGAAAATCAAACTCAAAATCAAAACCGTAAGAAATCAAAATCAAATCCGTTAAAAATCAAAAACGAAACCAAAATCTTCACCAATAACAGTAAGTAGAGGATGAAATTAGTGTTTACCTTTTTGAATCCTGTGTTTGAATCTTCAAACTCAGTAAACCCTAGTTTTCTATCATTTTTTCTCCGATTTTTGATTCTTGAAACTAAAAATGATTCTAATCAAATTGGTTACTGAGATTTATATAGATTGACGGTTTGATTCAGTTACAGTGATGATTCAGTTTTTGATTTTTTGATTTCTTCAGTTATTTTGAGCGGCGGTTTCAGTTTTGGAGAAGAAGCAACAGGAGAGAGAAAAAATAGAAATGATTAGAAACGTATACAACAGTAAGTGAGTCTGTAACGTTATAATCCTGAAATATATTGAGGGGCATAATAATAATCTGACAATCTAGGATTTTTAGGGGAGGGTATTTTTATTTTGGGGGAGGATATATTTGTTGGGCTTCTATTATAGGGGTATTTAATCTAACCTAAAATTGTTTATTTCGAGATAAAAACATGAGTTACTCTTTAGATAACTGCCTGCATCATAATTTCTTGAATGTAATGTTTGTCGAGATAAAGTCATGACTATATTTTAGATAACTGCCCACATCACAATTTTTTGAAATAATGTTGGTCGAAATAAAGACAGATAACTGCCATATCATAATTTCTTGAAATGTAATGTTGGTCATAAGTTACTCTTTAGATAATTATCCACATCATAATTTCTTGAAATGTAATGTTGGACGAAATAAAGACATGGGTTACTCTTTGGATAACTGCCCACATTACAATTTGTAATGTTACTGTTGGAATTGTAAAGGGTGTAGACATTCCCCTGTATAAATTAGTCACAAAATTGGTTAAAAAGACCAAAATTAATAATTTTTGGGTGAAATGGACAGTTAGATTTTGATACTGTTTAAATGGATAAAAATGTAAAAATAGACAGGATGTAACCAGTTTCATCGTGCACATTTTCAAATACTTTTTCTTATTTTTAATTTACACAAGATGTATCCAGTTTCATCCTTACTATTTTTTAAATTTAAACTAGGATGAATCCAGTTTCATCCTTGCTATTTTTTTTGGCCATTTCACCCAAACTATTTTTTACTCGTCCATTTGAACCGTGATTTAAAAATATTTGGACAAATGATCCATTTTCCGTAAATTAGTGGACTAGTGTATGATATATACCGTGTAAATTAATAGAATGCCTTTGACTGGATTAGAAAATAAATGAATTAGGGGACTTCTACCGGAGGTATTTTCTTCTTCTTTTGGACGGTAACTGGAGGAGATATGCGTGAGGGCTAGAGCTGGGGTAATCTGGCTCCCGGGGTACTCAAATCCTGCTCGTTAAAATCCGGACCATCATGGAAACGTTGGTAAACGTTCAGAGTTTGGATGCCTTCTATTGAAAAGCCATCCTCCCGGTATCAACCGACAACCGATAAAATTTAGGTCTATATAGTTATCTCGTGAAGGGCGGAAGAGGAAGAACTAAAATGAATTGGTAGACGATGAAGAAACAGTGGACCTGATCCTCTGTGATTTTGAACTCGATGATATATCTTAGAGAAGTCAATTTTGGTTACAGAAATACTATTTGGCATGGCAAGGTGAGATCGATATCTGTTACAGTTTGAGGATTATCTTATGTCTTTCTTTATATTTCCTACAGTGATTGAATAACATTTATTTTCTGCGACTTATAGTTTCAACTTGAAGAGGAATTGAATTGTAGGTCAAATTGAGCTAGGTATTGGACTCTGGAAAGCAGGTAATTTAAGGATGCGAGCAAGAGGTATTTCTTATTAACACTGCGATTTGTTCCATTATTATCCTTGTCTTTTTTCAAAGAAAATGGATCAGGTAATTTTTTTTAGAGAAAATGAGATCGTTGTGTTCTTAATTTGATTACGATAGAAGTTTCATATTATATGAGATTATTAGCTTAGGTTTTAAGTTTAGCAGGGCTTTCTCTATTCCAGTGGTTTCCTAGTTTCAGGGGATCTTTCCAGTGATGTTACTTTTATATATAAAGCGTTGGAAGTTGGAGTTGATTTAAGGATCACATCGTATCACATAATAATATATTTCGTTTGATGGTAGGATTAGCCTTTATCCTCTTTGGTTAAATATATTAGTTATACTACTAACTTTACAAATTCATTAAAGAAGGGAAAAACATAAAACATTTTGAAAATCATAATAAAGTAAAATAAAGTGCCTACTTTCCTACGATATATCTCACTAGTTCACTCACTTCTTTTGTCTCTTGTTATCCTTTCGAGCTTTCTGAAATCGATTGCGTGCTTACATATCTTGTGAACTTAGAGGTGTAGAGGTGGAGGTGTAAACGGTGTAAGGGAAAATATAGGAATAAGAGAAGGCATGGCTTTAGTAAAGTTATTATTCACTTCAACATCAGATGCATTGTTTTGCTCTCTTGCTTCAAGTACATTAATTGCTTCCTCAATATCCAGAGTTTACATCCCATTCCTAAACTGAATTTCGTAATCTCCTGTTTGTCTTGCAAGGAGGCTGATTTTAGTGAATGTGTACTAGTTTTACTAGTTTTTCATCCTCATCGACAAGCAATTTGTTTCTTTCTATCTTACAAATGTAGCTATAAGTGCTCAAACACCTTTCCGCACAACATGTGTTCACACTTTAAGACAACACTTGCATTACTAACTTATAAAGTTCTGGTGGTCCTCCATCGTTTAGACCTCACCATTGTGTTGCATCCTTGCTCTATCTTCTACAGTTTGTGGGCATGCGGAAACGCTTTTGTTATTCACAAAAATGCTGATTTGGTGTCTTATAATCATAGCTTCATCCCGTACTGGAATCATTTTGTTTATTGCAGCTAAATACCCGTCTTGAACCTTTTTGTCAAAATTCGGCTTCTTCTTACTAACACCACCAAGAGCTGATTTCATTAGCCAAGAGTTTGTGTAAATTTCGTGGCAAATATATCATAAATCACAAGATTGTTTACAAGAGTATCTTGTAACAGTTTGTCTGCATTACTCCAAAATTGTCATACATCATAATTGCAGTAATTCCTGCACGGTCTTATGTATTGTAGTAATTCCTGCACGGTCTTCGGTATTAATTGTAGTATTTTCTTGATCTCTTTCCATGTAGTCATTTCTACATCATCCTATAACGGATCTCATTCATTCATTTCTACAATCAGATGAATGAAAAGAGATCAAGAAACCCGCAAATGCAGAAGACCTTTAAATCACTAGAAATTTTCATGAATGGTAACTTTTTTAGAGTAATGGAGAGGAAGTGTTGCGAATAACGAAGCCAATTTGGATGCTTAGATTTTCATATTTCAACAAAACTGTTATTCTAAAAGCATATGACAAATGGATACGATGCTAGGCATGTTATAAGTTACTCTTGCAGATGATTTTGTCAATTATGATATAGTTCACGAGATTGTGGTCCAGCAATGAAGCAAAATGAATATCTCGTTGCATTGTTCGGCTTATATACTTTCCCTTAAGTATCATACAAACTCTTGGATGGTGAAACCAGCTCCAGATGGTGTTAGTAAGAAGATGCCAAATTTTTGGTAAAAAGGTTTAAAATGGGTATTTAGATGTAATGGACAGTATTTTCCAGTGCAGGACGAAGCTGCGATTATAAAATACCAAATCAGTGATTTTATAAGTAACAAAGTGTTTTCACACGCCGACAAGCTGTAAAAGATAGAGCAAAGATGAGCACAACATAATGGTAGGGCTTATACGGTGTAAGAGCACCAAAACTTTATTATTTAGCCGTGGGAGTGTTGTCTCAAAGTGTGAATACATCTTGTGCGGAGAGGTGTTGGAGCAATTATAGGTACATTCATAGTATAAAGAGTAACAAATGGGCGTTGATAGGGCTGAAAAATTAGTGTATGCTCATCATAATCAACTTCTCCTTGTTAGGCTAAGAGGAGATTACGGAACCCAGTACAGAAATTAGAATTTAAACTCTCAAGTAGACACATTAAAGAAGCTATTGAAGTAATCAAAGCAACATTGTGAAACTATATATATGACGTTGAAGCAAATTAATTTACTAAAGCCATACCTCCTCCTCCATCCTCCCCTGCACCTATACCTCCACCCCAAGTTTACGAACATGATACAAAAGCACAATGTCGGTTTCAGAATGCTCGAAACAAAAATAAGAGACAAAAGAAGTGGATGAATGAGATAAATTACTGCACTAAATTTTCTAAGAGCATCTCCAACAGTGGGTGTTAAAAATCCTACGTGGAATTTTTATTTAGATCCTTATTTATGGGGTTATATGTATGTGGCAAAAATTGTGATGCTTTGCTTATGAACTATCTCCAATGGTGGGGGTCATATTTCTAAGATTTGTTATTTTGGATAATGATAAAATTGATTCCCTTTTTCCTATTGGTTTAGAAAATTTTATTTAAAGATAAATATTTTATTAAAAAGATGACATGGTGGTCATTTCCAATGTCTATATAAGACTTTCTCTAAGACCTTCATATTTATTTTGACACCCTTCCTAATTAATAGGACCTACTGTTTGAGATGCATTTTATGTAAATGAGGGTCTAAAATCCAATGTGTCTTAAGAAAATAAATTTTTCACCCTCGATTGGAGATGCTCTAGGTATCTAACGTTTTTCTCGTATTTTTTCTTGATTAATTTTGGAAAATTATTAATATAACTAATATATGCTATAAATTTAATTTACGTTCTCGATACGTCCCTCGAATTTGAGTGTTACGACATTTTACAGTTCTCGATTTCGTTCCTAACCCCTCTCATGGTTACTAAGGTTATATGTTTTTGTCTTCTTTCTTGATTATGCATTTGGAAAATTAATAGAATAATTATTATATCTATAACATCTAATTTTCGCTTCCAACACGCCCAAATTTGACTCTTCAGAAGTTTTATGATTCTTGATTGTGTTCCCGGCCTGCTCCTGCTACTGGTAACTAAGCTCTAGCCTTAAGTGAGACATTTGAGAATTGCTCAACCAGGATCAAGTACTCTGGTACATGTTTCTGTCACCAAAGCCAAATAGGTGAACTCTTGAAATTGCTGCGTAGAGCATATGTACTCTGATATGGCCTTTGTCGCAGAGTGAGATCTCCATGCTTCCAGATCATCAAACTGCAACCATCCCAGAAAAGCTTTGCAACAGAGAGAGAGAGTACTAAACGATTCCACAAGAAGGAAATCAGATACCCGTTGGTGTTCCAGACTGTGAGGCCACCAAGCATGAAGCTGAGTACCACATACAAGCCAGACAGATCTAACCTGTTTAAGTAAGTCTTTGCTGTTTAGATGTTTGTCTGGGAATTCCTGGGAACTTGCTAACATTTATAGTTCGTGGTACATATATATATATATATATATATTTTTTAAAATCAGAATCGTAGTAGAATCTTGCTTCTTTCTAATTGTACCTCTTCTTATTAGTTTCTTGGCAGTTTTGGTGTGAGACTGAGAAGTGGGAGTTCAGATGATTTTTACTGCATGCTAGTGTGTTACATTTTAAATTTCTAAGAATTTTGAGCTTTCTTTTGTTGGTAGTTTGTCTTGGGCCTTTTTTTTCCTTTTGGGACTTAACTATATTTTCTAACCAATCTGCTCTTTTTTCTTTTTCGAACCTAATGTTTGATGCGAGTCAGATGTTCAGCTTAATTGCAAATGAACATGGAAGTTGAATTGAACCAAATTAAAGGTCTACCTGGCTCAGACTATTTGACAAACAGAAAAATTGCTTGGTCCAGAGTCTCCAGCTCCTGGCGTGACGCGTTATTGAAAAGATCATCATGAAAATAAGTTGACAATGAGGTCTTATTAGATTGTCTACTTCGTAGTTGGATCTGACAATAGATAGATAAGGTAGTTCATCTCACTTATGTTTCATGGTGGTGGTGGTACGTATTAAAATATCTATTCCCCAAAAGTCTGTCGTGCCGGTCACATTCAAGCATTTTGATCCCACTGTAAACACCATCTGATTGTTGCATTTATTTTAAGAATAATGTTAGCAATACCCAAGATGCTGACTGCGGTTTTTGAGCATGTTTTCAGAATAACAACTAAAACCAATACTTGTCCATAGGAATAATCAGAAAAAGGCCCCCCGAAAACCCGGATTTTAAAGAAGATTAGCTGCAACTTTGACAATTTTTAGGTTATACAACATACGAGCCACATGGATAACACTAAGAAAAATGATAATGTTGGTTAAATTATGTTTTTAGTACGATTGTCTGCAAAAGTGCAAAGGTAAGC
This sequence comes from Papaver somniferum, assembly GCF_003573695.1. Lineage (NCBI taxonomy): Eukaryota > Viridiplantae > Streptophyta > Magnoliopsida > Ranunculales > Papaveraceae > Papaver > Papaver somniferum. Next base: position 59,881,737 of record NC_039366.1, read on the forward strand.
CGAATTAAAAATAAAGCCATCCTCAAATTAATCACATGCATATCTCAACACCACGTACATTTAGGTGACTGATCCTGCTCTCCAAAGGACGAATCCCAAATCTAAGCAGCTTAGCTCATTTAGGGAACTACAGATCCACTGGATTCATAATTTCGTGAAATTTGATAATCCTTATATCAACCTGATCTATTTGTATAGAGATTACTTATCATAATCACCAGCACATATTACTGTATCAAACTTCTGGCTAAACTAAAAATTCCGGCCATTTACGTTTTTCATTTTTAGCCTTGTTTGACAACTCATAATATAGAAAAATAAAAATATATAAGCCCAAGGGACAAATAATTTGTATCAATCAGAGGATGACAATTATTGTTGAGTGACCTATTTTCTTGAATCATTCTGTAGCTAGCAACTCTTTACCTAATATCACTACTTTTGTTAGGTTTAAACACACGTAAGCCATGATTTGAACTAAAAACATAAAATAAGGAAATGGAAAAATGACTCGAAAGAAAGATTAAAGAATATGATGATTAACTTTTGTAATATCTTGTTATACACAAAAACCTGTTCTTACTTGTGTAATTTGTTACCAATTCAACAGGGTAAATTCAACTTATCATTCTCAATATCATAATCGATCAATGATCGTGATTTATGAACCCTCTAGGTACTACCGGTATCGATGACTAATTACTTTGAAGTAGTCTTCCCCGAAGATGACGATGACGAAGAAGATGAATCGGTTCTCGGTTGTATTTTAATGCAAACAAAAGAACAATCCACAGACATGGATCTCTTTAATAAAACAGTTTTAGGCAGAGATTGTTGTTTTCTAACCTCATCATCATAATTAGCCGGCCATATAAGTGACACACAATGTCTAAGTTTTGAACCTACCATTATAGAAGAATTCCCACCTTCATTATTATTAGTCTCTTCGCCGCAGTTATGTTGTTGTTGTTGATTATGTTGATTACTAACTAGACCTTCTTCATCTCCTTCGTCTTGTATTTGAAGACATACGGAGTCATCGTTCCGTCCCGTGACAGGGGAACGACATATCGGACAAGTAGAATGAGTTAACCACCATTGATCAATACAAGGAACATGAAAAACATGTTTACAGTTAGGTAATAATCTTAGCATATCACCTTCTTGTAAATCACCTAAACAAACAGAACACTCAGTTTGATCCACACAAAAGACTTCTTCTTCTTCATCTCTACTTTGTTGTTGTTGTTGATGATGATAAGTTATAATCGGAATAGCTTTAAGTACGTTTTCGTCAACACCGCGATTAACCATAGCTTGATGACTTCTTAATTCATTTCTTTCTATCATCGATTCGCGTCTTCGTACACAGTACTTGGTTATAATGAACTGGTATGTCACGATTGCTAGAGCTGTGAATGCTATTCCAACCATAGAAATCATTAGTGGTTTGAATACTAGTTGTGAAGTTTGATCTGAAGGTTTCATATTTTCCCATTCTCCCATTTCTTTTCTGACTCACAAACAAGACTACATAAGAAGAGGTTGAACTGGTGTTTTATTAGATAGAGAAAAAATGATAGAAAATAGACTGCCAGCTCAATTGGGGTTTTCTCCCTAAATCTGCTGAGCTGCAAAATTTATACTGGAGATCGAATTCTGATTCTTGTTAGATTTATACCTTACTTGCTTGGCCTACAAAGATTTATTCACTCAGCCTACTTATCAAAATTTATATTCTTCTAATTTCTTTTCTTTTTTAAATATCATGTACAGTGTTTCTAGTTTTTTTTCTTAGGTACACTTGTATGGTGGGATGCCGATGACTATTAGTAAGAAAGCCACAAGTGAGGAAACTCCACGACATAAATAAGAATTGAATAATATATGGCATGGCATGGCATGGCAATTAGAAATGCACATAAGGATGACAGATGCTGGTAATATCACTTGAAAATGAGAGAATATATAATTTCCTGTAAGAACATCACATCCAAGGCACAGTATCAGCTAAACAGCACTTTGCATGAGAGTCATAAACAAGTGGTATATTTTAGTATGGAGTGGAGAAGAGGGAAAGTTTGAAGACTCTGGGAAAATCCATCCTAACCACCAAAAGATTCTAACGATTTGGTACAATCGATCTTTTTGTCATTTGGGGGAATTTTTAAATTCTACTTCATCGGTGACTTTTGTTTGGATGTGGCAAATTGTTAAAAAAAAACAGGGTAATAGAGGATGAAAACAAGAATGAAAAGACAAGAATGTTGTATCATTTGAGCTTCAAGGCCTTGCGATTCTTTTCAGCAATTATTTCGACGCTTCCCAATAAATTGGTGAGTACAATCGGTTAGCGAAATATTGCTATCAGGATATAATGAAGCCCTAACAACGTTGTTGGATTCAAAGGTTGTACTCCCTTTACCCAACCAAGAACACACTATATTTGTTTCTGAAGATGTTTAGAGAGAAAGAGTTTTTGATGATCATAGTAATGGAAAGAATCCTTCACTATTTATAAAGGATTTCATGTCTTTTGGAGATGTCGTTTCATCTTAAAAAGACGCTATCAAAGGTCGTCATCCATTAATGGGAAGAGACGCGACTGTAAAAAATTATCATAATCGATTTAGGTTTTGAATTTCAAAACCAAAAACATTTTCCAGGGGCTACGCCCCCGAAACCCCACATAGCCGCAAACAATATTGAAAATATCCAACACAAATTGTTCTTATCCATATGAATGGTCTGATTTTTATTGCAACACTCTGGCATTCTTTGCAGTGACATCTGAAAGTATATGTCGCAGAGCTGAGGACTGCCACCTATGGGACTCCAACCGTCTCTTTGATTAAGACTTGGTTAATGAAATAAAAATTTAAGTTAGGACAAAGATTCCACCTATACGATATCTTCTGCACTCTGCAGTCCTACTGAAGTGTAATAAATGTTCACCCGCTTCTACAGAAGCCAGGGGAACATTTCTCCTCGACATAGGCATAACATAGTTGTCCAATTGGTGGTGGGGGTACTCGTGTTGTTCATCGTCACAACATTTCTCTCGATAGGCTATAGCCCCAACATATAAGAGTTTGCTCCAACTGCGGCCAATTCACCAAAAAGAAAAACTAGTTCTAATTTGACCGATTTAACCTTAAGTTTGTGTAAAAGATTTTTTAGAGTCCTCTCAAAAATTATCAAAGATTTCGATGCACACCAAAGCCAGATTTTCTAAGCAACTTCATTGTGATTTCGAGCAACAACCGTATATCAATAACCGGCTGCATCCTCTTAGATAATCAGCTGTTTTCAATGCGGACAAAATATTTCTCACCTGTTGTTTTTGATGTGGAAATTGTATAAATATCCTCTTTTTCAGGGTCTTCACAAATACCCCTAAAGGATATATTTTTAAGTTTTTAGGATATAGTTTTTTGTTTAGGTTTAGGTTTAGGTTTAATTTTTTTGTTTTAATTAGGTTTTAGTTTTGGTAATTAGGTATCATAGGGTATTTTTGTATTTTTGATATAAATTAGGTTTTCCCTCGTGTATATTTAGAACAATTAAATCCATAGGAGCCCTCAAACCAAACTCTTGGAGCCCCTATAATAGGTTTCTTTTTCTACGCTAACTCTTATGGTCCTTCAAATTTCTAGAATCAACTTGAGCACATGATTGCACCAAGCCATCCCGGTTGAGGTCAAGAACAGACAATGCATGCATAGATATCGTGTTACCGCCATGCTAAGATGATGCAGGTTTACTTTAAACTTAACTGTAGACATGGGCCTAAGGCGTCCAGGCTGTTCGGTTTGCCATGGCAATTCTTTTAGAACCATTTTTTAGGGAACATGGTTTTTTTTTGGGACCATGATCTTATTAGGCCGACATCCCTATATTTATAAGGGGTGTCTTAAAGTTAGGTAAGTACACATTTATCCTTTACTTTAATTTAAATTAAAACTAATCTAATAACTATATAAATCTAATCATATATATCTAATATAAATGAATCTATTAACCAAAATCAAAATCAAAATCAAAATCAAAAATAGGGGGGAATCGAAATTTTTTAGTTTTGAAAAAAAAATTATCCTCTTCTTCTCTCTTTGTTTGGCGTTCCTCGTTAGATTGAAAATGAGTATTAACCATCAAAATGAGTTGAAAATGGAAGTTGCAGAGAGAAGTTCGGCTAGGAATTATATGAAAAACTTTGTCGAACTAACCGAACCTAGTGGAAATGATGAACATGAAGAACAGTTTGGCTATTTCTCAAAAAAAAATTCCCAACCGAACCTTAGTTCGGTTATGTCGCAAAAAACATTTCCCAACCGAACCCTGATAGTTCGTTTAGTAGCAAAAAACATTTCCCAACCGAACCCTAATAGTTCAGTTACTTGCAAAAACATTTCCCAACCGAACCTTAGTTTGGTTAGTAGCAAAAAACATTTCCCAACCGAACCCTAATAGTTCGGTTAGTTGCTAAAAACATTTCCCAACCGAACTTTAGTTCGGTTGCATCGCAAAAAATGTTTCTTAACCGAACTTTAAGTTCGGCTTGATCGTAAAAAGTTTTAAATTTTTTTATAATCGAACTATTTAGTGGTCACACCAAATATAGAGTTCGGTTTGATCGCAAGGAAAAATTTCAATTTTTGTAACCGAACTTCTTACTGGTAACTAATCATTACTAATCATTAAGTTCATTTTTGGTCATAAATTTGGGTAACCGAATTTAATCGCAAAAAAATTTAAAATTTCTCGCAAAGAAAATTTTCAATTTTTTGTAATAGAACTTCTTAATGGTAACTAATCATTACTAATCATTAACTAATAACTAATTAATCATTAAACTAACACATTTAATTAAGGAGGATAAATTTGGTATAAAGAAAAACATTTAAATAAGGGGTGACTTAGGATTACTTATAATGTCTTACCTAAAATATAATCATAGTCCCCCACAAAAAAAACCATGGTCCCTAAAAAATGGTTCTTTCTTAAAAAAAAATTTAGAACGATTTTGCAAATTTGATCCCGATTTTCTACAACAGAGAGATGCTTCTATGATACTTGATCACACTCCATACATGAAAATGCTGGACGTGATGAGGAACCTTTACAAAAGAAGGTTATTATTGGGGCGTCACCTAATAGGACAAAAACGGGTCACCCATAAGTAATATCAAAAATCCCTTATCTCAAATAATTTTGTAATGACTAAACAACCCTTATTTAGTTAATTTTAATTTAATTTAATTAGATAAAAATTAAATTAATGAATTTTGTTGTATACTTGGTGAATTCTGGGACAAAGTTTTTGCGGGAAGAAAAATTGGCCGTAAAATAAACTTTTACGGTTGGAAATAATCCAAATCTAGATGTAAAATCACTTCTACGGTTGGAAATATTCTAAACGTGGACGTAAAATCATCTCTACGGTTGGAATTAAAAGGAATCTGGACGTAAAATGAGCTTCTACGGTTGGAACTAATTCAAACCTGGGCAAATAAAATTCTACGGTTGGAATTAATCCAAACCTGGACGTAAAATCACTTCTACGGTTGGAAATAATCCAAACTTGGACGTAAAATCACTGCTACGGTTGGAATTAAAAGAAAAATGGACGTAAAATCGGATTCTACGGTTGGAATTAAAAGGAATCTGGACGTAAAATGAGCTTCTATGGTTGGAACTAATCCAAACCTGGACATAAATTACATGCAAATAAAATTCTACGGTTGGAATTAATCCAAACCTGGACGTAAAATCACTTCTAGTTAAAGGGTAATCTAGATATTTTGTATATGTGTTAGGATATCCCATAACCACTTTTTTGGACATTAAGAATCCAAATGAAACCCCTCTGTTGGAGTGTGACGCCCCAATAATAATCCTCTTACAAAAGTATTCCTGTAGATAGCATAGATGATTACATACGAATGGGTGCATTCACTATCTACCACCATGCTAAGAGGTTTCTAGACACAATTATTCGGGTATTTAATGAAAGATACATGCGTCGTTCTACACCCGAAAATACTAGAAGGTTATTGCAAGAGAACACATGGGAATTGGAGGAACTATCCAACTGACGAAGCTGGACAACACATGGGACAAGACCGCTATCCAACTATTTTACATGAGGTAGTTATTAGATTTATAAGATGGATGGTTATTGCGGGATGGGAGGATCAGAAAATGAGTTGAATATCTTGTAGGGTTGGGTCTTATTTGATAAAGAACTTACTAGTACGCCACCTCCTTGAAAACTCTTTGTGCGAACTTTAATTAAGGGTAAAAATAGACAATGAATATCCTTGAATAACCTTTAATTAAGATTTTTGAGTCCCATGGATGATTGACCTGCAACTTGCTTGTACTTCAACCGTAAAGAATAGATCAATATAATGTAAAAAATAAATAAAAAAGAAGAAGTCCGGAAAAAAATTAACGAGGAAAATTGAAAAAGAAGAATAACCTCGAGACCTAATTTGAACACACATTGTATTACCGCTATAAGCACTAGCCTACCATATATGTGAATTTGGACTAGAATGTATTTTAGACGGAACAAACCCCTCAAGCTACTATGTTACATTTGTACCCCTATATGTCTTGGCTCTCATAAGAACCTACACATTTGAGTTCTCTAGTTGACATCCTTTACAGGTCTAGGATTTGCTCCACATTCCTTCGTGAATACTATTGTTACCTTTCATCGAACATGCCGCTTATTAGTTTCATTTCAAATATTCCAATCAAGGTGACATAAATTTTTGCTCTCTTAGGCCAAGCACAATGGTTATGTGTTTCCGTTAGATATAACTTAAATTAAAGCTAATTGAAATGCATACGAAGGTTACCTCATTATGGGTGAGGGGCATTGCTTAGATTTTTGACAAAACTGAAACTCATTTCCGTATATTTTTTCAACTACTTTTTCCGTTAGATTTAAGTGTTTGCTATATGTTAAAAGATAATTAAGAAAAGAAAAAGAAATATAATAGGGAAAAAAAAGTGAAAAAGAGAAATATTAGTATAAAAGAGTGAAAACCAGAAACAAATACCGAGTATCCGTCAAATATTGCACGAAAACTTAAACTAATTCAATGGAAATCGAGTTTCGGTGTATTTTCCCTTAGCTAAAGTCAGCATCAGATTTGATCAACTCTTTAGGTATCTAATAAATTTCGCTCCATTAAAGCGAAACGGAAGACCGTAGTAGTTGGATTTCGCTACAATTAAACTATAACAAAGCCAAATCGTTAACTATTATGATTGGTCTTATGATTATCTTTCTTGGCGTAATTCCTTGTAGAGAAGATTAATTCTTTCTTCTAAGACTAAATCAAATCTTGTTCTTGCAAGTTTGTATCTTAGTAAAGATGATAGCAATACTTGATCTCCATGATTTTGATTACCATGGATAATTTTAAAATTAATTTGAAATATGATATCATGAGGAACTTTTGACAATTGATCTTAACCTGTGAAGTTAGTTAAAATCTAAGAAAAATCCTTCTGTTTTTTGAGAAAGGTCGTTTTTGTTGTTTTCTTTGAGAATGACAACGAACGGGAGAGCGTACAATTTTGAATTTGTGCTTAATTGTTATTTCTAGGGATGACCATTTGTCCCATTCAAACTCATACCCGTGGATACCCGCCCCATTTGGGTAGGGTTTTACCCGCACAGGTATTACCCGAAACCTAAGCTACGGGGATGGGGTGGGGACGGGATTCAAGGTCCCCGCCCCGTAGATTTCATATTATAAGAGTTTAGATTTTTATGCAAGAATTTGTATCGAATTTTTATTCTTCCACCACTCAATCGAGCTTTCTTTCATTTATTATATTCTTGATCGTTCTTGTACATTCATCACTTGCGCTTCTTTGTTGTGATCAGACACATTCTTTAAAAGTTAAAATAGTGAAAATGATACAGATAATGAAATGGTTAACATGGACAAAGATAGAATGAGAAAGGAAAAAGTAGAAAAACTAATAAGTCATTTAGAGATTCTTTTGTTTACTTTAAGATGAATTTCTGAATTTAAAATTTTAGAATGCATTATTCTTATGTTATTATTTTTGTTTGATTCATATTTAAGTTTTGATTATAAATAAATTTATGTATTAACACCGTGTTACGGGTAACCCATGGGAAACCCGCCCCGCGCCAATTCATGTGGGTAACGGGTCGGGTATGGGTATTTTTTTTACGAACGGGGCAGTGACTGGGATTGGCATACCCGCCCCATGGCCATCCCTAGTTATATCTCTGTGCGGTTGTGGAATTTTAGGAGAGAAATGTACCTTTTATCTCACAATGGTGAAGATGCACAATAGCGAAACTTAGTGGACTCATCTTAAAAAGTTGGTATGTTATCTTTAATCTTGATGATCTCTCATGGCGTAATTCTTTAAGATCATTTATCTAGAAACTTTTGTCAAATTTTGAAAGAAATAGGGAGAAATTTTTAGTATAACTCTACTAATACATAGGGCATTTCGAAAAATATCTAAGGTGGAGTGAACTACTTTGCGAGTAAACATCATATTTGAAAACAGAGAGACAGGTAAAGACAAAAAGAGAAAATATATGACCGTAGTATTGCTTTAAAGTTTTGGTGCAATGAACCTTAATATAGATAAATGTATTATGTATTGGCGTAATAACTTTAGATTATATTGCTCAAAACTTCTTTGGAGTTACTTTAAAAAGTTGTTATCCATTGGATCTTAAACAAATACAGAATGAACAAATGTAGAAGCGTAAAAGAATTTTTTTGAAAGAGTTGAGGATTCAGGAAATCAAAAAACATGGTAGAATTGGAGCGTAGTGTTTATATCTTCCAAATCTCATATGTAATGAATAGTTTGTTTACTAAAATCAAAAAAGAGGGAGATTGTTGAAGCAATACTTGGTTAAACCTACTGGCATTGGTATGTCAAATTTAGTCACGAAAACATATATTCTTGATTCGGTTTAGTAATAAAAGTTAGTTTCAAACTAGGTTAGGCTTGGGTAGTAGCGTGAAGCATCAAAATTATCCTTGATGAATACAAAAACAAATCTATGGAGAACTTCTCGATAGATTAGTAACCAAGACTTGATTTTTTCGGAACTCTTTTTTATTCTACTTTACAATCTCCTTTTTACGGTTAGTATACTTTTGTATATACACATGCGGAGAATTTAACCTAAGATTCTAGTGAGAATAACAATTGACCTTGAAAAACTTTCCATGTTGTAGTGAATGAAAATACAAAACCAACAAGCCAAGATTCACTCAATCCCGTTGTATGACAAAAAAGTTTTGAGTGAAATATAAATGTTGAAAAATGTTGCTAAATATTTATTTTGAGGCTAGGAAATAGTACACGAACTTTTAGAGACAGTTCGCGAACTAAAACCTCAAATACGTGACTTAATGTCTATTTTAATCGAGTTTTTGATGTTTTCTTTCCTAGAAAAGGTGGATTGAATTTTAAGAAACCTAGCCTAGACCATTCACTATAAAATGAGGTTCATGTAACTAAACAAACTATCCATTGAAAAAATATGTGTGTTAGAGCATTGTTCGGTCAAACTCGCAGGTTTTTCTATCTCAAGATTGTTATCAATGTTAGATGCACAAAACTATATCTTGATTTCTAGTGTATTAAAGTCAATTCTAGGACTAGGATTAGAGTATGGTAGTTGAGTATCAGACATCATTGAATTACACTTGAAGATTGAAGACTTAAAATAAAACGAGGATATTTGGAGAACTTCAACGACAAAGAGGTATGTGAAGACTGAACCATCCTATTTACTCACGGGATTACCATTCAATCTTTATAAGACTATGTGGTATGATTTCAATAAATTTGATATTGCAAAGAAGAAATTTCGGGTCAAGCTTGTCTTGTCAAATATTTCGGGATATGATTTAAGCAATGAATGTTCATATATCAATATACATATTAATTGTGGTTCACGGGATTTTTTTTCTAGACATATTGATTATAGAAGAGATAAGAGAAAACTCTATTTACATATTGTTCGTGGATATTTCAGTAGATCTACTTATAATTGTAATAGGTTTGTCAAACAAAAAAATTTGTGGTTTACTTGGTACCCTCTCCTTTTCAGTTGGTATCAAAGCACGAAAACACCGTTAAACCTAACAAGTCTGTGTTTGTGGCAACTAAATCTATGGATAAGAGTTCAAACTATATTAACGTACCACCAACCTTTGAAGGAACAAATTACTATGGTGGATAATAGCTATGCGCTCCTTATTGCAAGCTCGTTATTTCCAAACACGGATACTTGTTGTTAAGGAGTATAATGCGCCAACAACTACATAAAACAAAAGAACTGTTACGGAAAACACAGATGTGTATATCGAAGTTGAAATCAGTATTGATAAGAATAATTTTGATGGATTGAAAGCTATTGTCCATGCCATAACCCAATATCTTCAACATCATGTGTCTACGTGCACTACGTCGAAGAAAGCTTGGGATATCTTAGAAACCATATTTCAAGGGAATACCTCAGAGAAAGAAGCAAGGCTTCAAAACCTAACTTCTAATTGGGAAAACCTTTGTACGCTGACGAAGATTCGTTTGAGGAATTTAATCACAAGTTACTTGAGATAGTGAATCCCTCTTATTCGTTAGGTAGGACTATTTCCGAAAGGGAAATTGTAATGAAAATTATAAGAATTTTAAAAGATCGGTACGAGTCTAAAAAACATGCCATCACTGAAGGGAACGATCTTACAACACTTTCCATAAGCACTCTCGTTGGAAAGTTAAAGATCTTTGATCATGAACAACACACTAAGACCGGAAAACACATTGCTTTCAAAGCCTTAAAGAATACTTAAATACTTGATAAAAGCGAAAGTGTTAGTGCCTTTGAGAATCATCAGGGTCATAGTTGCGAATTTCCATATGAAGATCTTGATAATACAAAATCTCTTATCAACTAAGAAACTTTAGAGATATTCTTAAGAAGAGAAATAAACGTTTCTCCAGAGAACCTCCTTCATCAACATACAAGCCACATAATCATGTTCCTCCTAAAAATAGGGACTCTTACGATAGTGATGACGAAGATATGCCTGAGTACTTCAAGTGTAGAGGTTTTGGTCACTTTTCTAATGAGAGTCCAAACCACAGGAAATACACTTTCGACAGGGGTCTAGATGCAACAATTGATGAAACATCTGATCATTATGACTCAGAAGAGGGAGAAACTTCAAGAGCATCTCTCTTGGATGAATATGTCAATTTTGATGAATATAACAATTCTCTCACTAAACTTGACAACTTCCTTGATGATCTTTCATCAAATAATCTGGAGTATATAATGAATTTTTCACTCACTAATGAAAATTCGGTTATCAATATCTCAGGACCATCACAAATGTGTCTGTCTGGAGAAACATGTTATGTTCCCGAATCACTCTCCAACCGAACATGTCCATACTATACTACTGAAGGTCGCGAACTCGAACTGTGCTTCAAGTACAAACAAAAAGTAAGGTATATCAACAAACTGCAACAGAGGGCTAGTCGTTTGACTAATGTACTTTAACTTTTCAAAAAGTCAAATCTATGTAAGGTATATAATGTTGTTCCTTCCTCTTCTGAAAACTTGAATGACCCTAAGGTAAAGGATAATGTTAGAGCACTGCTCGGTCGAACTCGCATGCACTGCTATCTCAAGCATGTTTGTCAATGCTAGTGATCAAAACTATAAGTCTTAATTTCTAGTCTACTATAGCTAAGTCTCGGACTAGGATAAAGAATGTAGTTAAGCTCGAGAACTCCATGGAGATCATCATACAGGGCGAAGGACTACTCGAGGAACTGGTGGAACTTCATCGACTAAAAGGTATGTGGAGACTTGAACTTATCTATCACTCAAAAGTCTATCTACTCTATCTCTTATCTTGAAACAAAAGTCGTTTTTCTATATAGACTTTGATTATACACATTTGCTACTTTGAGTCGAGTTTATCTCGCCTATCTATTTCTCGAAATATGTTTTTGTAAGCTCTCACTTTGGCCAAGTTCATCTTTACCTAGTGACAAAGTCATGATATGTTTCAATCAATTGAAAATGGCTTTGACGAAAAATGGTTTGTGAATAACAACTATATAACATCCTCTAAGAATGTTTCAATAATTGAAATGAGAGTTTAGATTATATAAACATTGTTGGATATAAGAATTGTATGGTAACACACATATATATATAAGTCCTTATTTCTTGAACCAAAGTCCGCGAACCCAGTCTGCGAACTGGCGGAGGTTCACATCCCGAGAAAATCTGCTGGAGTTTGTGAACTCCTTCCGGGAACTTAAGTCCGCGTACTTGAGTTGGTTATATCTAAAGCCGATTATTTGTGAACTTATATTTATATTAACTAAGGAATGCAGTTAGAAAACCGTGGCTATAAAGTTCATGAATCGATTTGAGTGAATCAAATCGTTTTTGCTTCGATTGTGTCTTGTATACTTCTATAAGATCTAAGCAATTGAACAACTCTCTAACTAGTTAATTTGAGTCATTTGAACTAGTTATGATGAAGAAGAATATGGTTGATATGAAAGTGCTCATATGGCTAACCATTAGGTTAACTACGGTTGAACCAACAAATGTATAAGTTTGGATACAGTTACACAAACCTAAAAATGTACATTTCATTTGTGTGTAACAAGCTAAATTTTCGATCTAACGGTTGAAAGATATTATCTTGAATCTAATCAGGTTTTCATCTAACGGTGAATATTGAATGCTTTCTTACTAAGCTAACATTGATTGCAAACCCTAATTTTAAAGACTATATAAGGGAGAACTCTAGCAACTGGGAAACCTAATCCCCACACCTCCTGTGTGATACTAGTTGTATAAGTTAGAGTCGATTCTCCTTTAACATTAGGTTTCTTCGAGACCCTGTAGGTTAACGACTTGAAGACTTCATTGGGATTGTGAAGCTAGACCGATACTACGTTCTTGTAGTTGTGTGATCTGATCGTGCTGATTCTATCGTGTTGAGTACAATCGTAACGATTTCCTTGAGATTGATATCTCCGATAGGCAAGATATAAAAGTAGTCACAAACATCTTCGTCTCATCGTTTGTGATTCCACAATATTTTCTTTCGCCGCGTCGATTAAGATTATTGTGAGGTGATTAATAATTCTAGGATGTTCTTCGGGAATATAAGTCCAGGTTATCAATTGGTTCTTGTTCACCTTGATTTATCAAAAGACGGAACAAAAAATTGTAGGTATTTCTGTGGGAGACAGATTTATCTATTACCGTAGACTTTTCTGTGTGATACATGTTTGTTTATTAAAGTCTTCGACTTTGCGTCGTAGCAAATCTTAGTTGTGGGTGAGATCTGAAAAAGTGGGCGTCTAACAACACCACCCAATATTTCGCTTAGCAATCTGTATGGACAATCTCGAATATACTTTTAAGAGAATCAACAAGAGTCAATCAATTAAAAGTACATCAATGAGTTTATATCTCTCTCTTGATTTGATTTCCTCAAACAGAAACTGCGAGTACTAATCAAATACAAGGAATAACTTGGATGGTACCAAAGACCAATATCCAAGTGTCAATCAATATCAATCAACAACCGTTAGGTCGGATTTCTAATTGATTGATTCAAACACACAACATGTATTACTTCAATTATATAAACAAATATAATGCGGAAATAGAAATAACACAGACACCAAAAATTTTGTTAACGAGGAAACCGCAAATGCAGAAAAACCCCGGGACCTAGTCCATATTGAATACACACTGTATTAAGCCGCTACAGACACCAGCCTACTCCAAGCTAACTTCGGACTGGACAATAGTTGAACCCCAATCAGTCTCCCACTGATCCAAGGTACAGTTGTACTCCTTACGCCTCTGATCCCTGCAGGATACTGCACACTTGATTCCCTTAGCTGATCTCACCCACAACTAAGAGTTGCTACGCCCCAAAATCGCAGGCTTTAACAATAAACAAATATGTCTCACATAGACAAGTCTATCAAAGGATCAATCTGTCTCCCACAGAAAAACCCTAAAAGTTTTTGTTCCATCTTTTGATAATAATCAAGGTGAACAGGAACCAACTGATAATCCGGTCTTATATTCCCGAAGAACAGCCTAGATTAATCAATCCCCTCACAACAATCTTAATCGTATGGTAGCGAAACAAGATGTTTTGGAATCACAAACGATGAGACGAAGGTGTTTGTGATTACTTTTTATATCTTGCCTATCGGAGAACTCTCACGATCTCAAGCCAATCAATATGATTGTACTCATACGATAGAAGATGCAAGATCAGATCACACAAATGCGATAAAAGTAGTATCGGTCTGGTTTCACAATCCCAATGAAGTCTTTAAGTCGTTAACCTGGTTTTAGAAGAAGAAAACCAAAGGTTAAAGGAGAATCGACTCTAGTAGAGAAACTAGTATCACATGGACATGTGGGGATTAGTTTTCTCAATGCTAAATGTCTCTTTTATATAGTTTACAAATCAGGGTTTTGCCTTAGTTGCAAAGCAATCAATATTCACAGTTAGATGAAAACCTGATTTAGATTCAAGCTAATATTTCTCAACCGTTAGATCAAAAACTTAGCTTGTCATACACAAATGACTGTACGCTTCTAGGTTTGTTAACCGCACCCAAACGTGTACATTGTTGGTTCAACAATAGTCTACCCAAAGAGGTTAACCATATGAGCGTTTCATACCAACCATGTTCTTCTTCACCATAACTAGTTCAAATGACTCAAATGAACTAGTTAAGAGAGTTGTTCAATTGCAAGGAAATCTTATGTAACTACACAAGACACAATTGAAGCAAAGATGATTTGACTCACTCGAATCGGTTCATGAACTTTAATAGCCACGGTTTGCAAAAGCATTCCTTAGTCTTTTAAGATTAAGTTCAAAAATCATCTTTAGATATATAACCTTCTCAAGTTCGCATACTAGGTCCGCGGACTTAAGACACCGGATAGAGTTTACAAACTCCAGCAGAAATTCTCGGGTTCGAGAACTACGCCGGTTCGCGGACTTGGCTCACGCAAGTAGTTTGTCAACTCCAGCAGAAATTCTCGGGTTTGAGAACTTCGGCAGTTCGCGAACTGAGTTCACGGTCTTGGCACTTGCCATACTTCCGGTTCTCTTGATCAACAAAGTTTGAAAACTTCGGTTCAAGGAATCCATTGGTTATGTAATCTAAACTCTCATTCCAATCATTGAAACATTCTTAGAGGACGTTATATAGTTGTTACACTATTTCTCGTCAAAGCAATTTTCAAAGTGGTTGAAACATTCATGACTTTTTTCACTAGGTAAAGATAAACTTGGTCGAAGCTAAAAGCTTACCAACACATATTTCGAGATATAGATAGGCGAGGTATACTCGGATCGAAATACCAAATGTGTACGATCTAATCTATATGTATAGCATACGACTTTTGTCTCAAAGAGTAGGAGATAAAATAAATAGACTTTTGAGTGACATATAAGTTCAAGTCTCCACATACCTTTTTGTCGAGAAGTTTCACGGGTTCCTTGAGTAGATCTTCTACTTGTATGATGAATCTCCATGAAGTCCTTGAGCTCAACTGCACTTACTATTGAGACTTTGCTATAAGAGACTAGAAATCAAGACTTATAGTTTTGATCACTAACATTGACAAACATGCTTGAGATAGCAACACATGCGAGTTTGACCGAGCAGTGATCTAACAATCTCCCTCTTCGTCAATTTTAGTGACAAAACTATCAATACATATGGAATACAAAAAAGATAATGAAACTTTAGTAGCTCCTATTCCACATGTCTAATCTTCAACATTCCTCGAAATCTTCGTACTTCCAAGTACTCCAATGATCCCAAAGGTTGTAAGTTTAGCATCACTGTCGTTGAAGATCCTTAGCTATAACAATGAGAAAGCATCGGTCTCGATCATTGTTATACGGTGTCATAGTATTATTACATAGAGTCAAAGTCCAATTGTATCACAACTTCGACAATAATACTATGGTGATATGTATCACTCCCCCTTAGTCAATACTCCATCTCACATGAAAACTACTCCCCCTTACACAATGATCCGAAAATCATATGTATTTGTAGTGTAATTTACATATTAATTCTCCCCCTTTTTGTCAATAAAATTGGCAAAGGTACAAGAACGGGTTCATAATGAAATTTTCGTAAGAGACATTTCATGACTGAGAGAAAGAAACACACATCATCTTATTTAGATGCAATCATATAGCCGGAGCTAACAACATTCATCAAGGAGTTTAAAGATACAATATAACCCCTCTAAAATTCCACAGCCGCACACCCCTCAAGATATGACCGTTAAGCACAAGTTCAAAAGAACTCTCCCCCATTTGATGTCATTCCCGAAAGAACAACAACGAGCGACCTTAATTTCAAGAGAAAAGAAGGATTTTTATTGGACACCAAAACCATGAGAATGATTTTTATATCCAAAACTCAATCAAATTAATCATAAGTAAACCCATGATTAATTTAATTGTAATACGCAATCAAATTAAACACAAAAGTGGTCAACTTAATTGATTGTGCTCAACATAAGTAAACTTACGGAGACACGAAAATACTCAACTGGATTCATCACAAGTGATCCCATAATTAATCTAATTGGAATACACAACCAAACTAATTACAAAAGTAATCAATTTAATTGTAAATTGTTTTGCTCGACATAAGAAAACTTACGGAGCAATAACTAAATAACCAAACAAGATGATTAATTTAGTTCAAAATGCTCAACATAAAGTACCTTACGGAACAACCAATAAAGCTAATAAAAAATAATCAACTTGGTTGTATCGTGCTCAACATAAGACACATTACAGAGCCTCACAGTAATACATATGAATATGGATCAGGGATGATCAATACTGCGGAATACACAATGATTCATTTTATATTCAATCATTATTTGCATAACAACAATAATAGACATAATCCTTGAAAACAAAAGATTTTAACCTATCTTCCATCAATAATTGACATAATAGGCTTAACTTTTGTATTTGTCAAAAGTCTATTCATTCTTTTATCAATACATGCATATCGACATACGAAAGACTTTACTTTTGACAAGGTATGGGACAATCACAGTTCACGGACATAAACACACATATCCCATAACAAATTGCAATATCTGAAACCATAAAGATTAATACTGCAAAAATCATCTTCCAAAAAAGTTTAGAATTTAAACCAATAAATCTAAAAACATGAAGATGAAACCGTTGGACATAGCAATGTGTAATCACAATAATGGCTATTCCAAACTCTAGTAATCCTTCTCAAAAATAAGAATAAATTCTCATAAGAAGTTTCCTAGGCAACAAGACAAACTCGTAATGCACATACAAGATGATTTGTCCTTATAGGGTAGAATCAATCTTTTTCGCATGGATTTACACCAATAATAGCTACCAAAGGCGTATAAAAATATTTTCTTAACAAAGAAGAACATACAAAGTCAATAACGACTATACATCATAGTTCATAAAGGATGATTGTGAACATTCAATAATTCCATAGCACTGCGTACTACTTTACATTCTTGAACTTCCTTCTTTGTGATTCACCAACAACATTCTTGTAAAAACTAGAAATTAGCTTAGAAGAGTAGTCCTCCAAGAATCCAAGTGCCCAACAAGTTCAAGAGAAGTGGAACAAGTGCAACGAAACGGAGCAAAATACTCAAAAACAAGAGACAGGATACCAATCTTAACTCATCCAAATTCAAGGTTTCTCATCTCCATTTTGGATAAAATCCAAAGAGGAAGAGAGTTCAAAAAGAATGAGGTTAATCCGAGTTCGGACGAAAAAATTACGGCCAAAACAAGTTTACCGAATATCGACGTCAAGTATGCATACATGTTTGCAAACGAATATTCGTATCCTGGAGCAGTATGCAGACGGTTTTTGCGAACTTAAACCCTGGATTTTGGTTTTAAATGATGTTATGCATACTTGGTATGTGTACCATGAAGTCCAAACATCCCTAACTAATGTTTTCAAACCTAAACATTTAAGAACCTTAAACACATATCAAGTTAGGTAGAAATGAACGATAAGCAAGGTACATGGATCATTATAAGTACTCAAAAAAGTAATAAAACATAAAACTTGATCAAGTTTATAGACATACCTTTTTAGAAAAGTCCAATTGAATTCTACAACCTTACCGAATATAATCTGTGCGCCCCAGTTGTTGTGCTTCCCTCACCGCATACATAGCAGGGCATTTTTTGGTGAGGATGCACTTTCAGCACACTCAAGTTGTGTTGAGGTGAACAATGTCTTTCTCACCACAAGTTAATTTTGGATTATCATGAAAGAGATCGCTTTTAGAACCTTTCACATCCAAATCCATCTTCCCAAAGAACTCTTTAAGTTCCAGCATCATGGATACTGCTTTCTCCATAGTCATGGAACTTTCTGGGAGATCATTCCTTTTCACACTCAAAGCATCATTGACTTTATTTGGTATCCACTTTTGAGTGCGTTTAGGAACGACCGAAACCTTCTTCCCATTACTCTCTTCAAGATTTTCCGGAAGAGAATTGGATTGACTATTCTTTTGAAAGTTATTCTTTCTCCAATTGGGAGCATCAGATCTTGTCTTCGTCTTTACGGAGTTATCCTTTTGATAACCATTACGATTGTGAAAAGGATTCGTACGACGTTTATAGGCAAATCTAGGTTTATCACAACACTGATTCCTTTGCCTAAGGGTTGGACAGTTACAACCTGTAACGTTAAGAGGATTAGTCTTAACGTATGATCTTGGTTTCACAACTTCTTGTGATTCCCAAACAATAACATCATGAAGTTTCTCATTCCTTATACGGAAACGACATCTCCTTTCCAGGTGACCTTTATTTCCGCAATAGTGGAAAACATAAGGAATGTTTTTTCCTCGATCTGTATGTGCTGACTTTGGAGGTTGATATACTTTGCTCTTTCGAACCTTAACTGTCGGTGAAGGTATTTAACTTTTGCCATCAGTGGAAACCTTTTGTTGAGAAGTATCACTAGCCTTGACAAATTTTACCTATTTGCTAATACTTGGAGCATCTATTCCCTTATAGCCCAATCCTCGTGTATCATGATGTTTTTTACTTGCTCCTAGCATAGTGGTTAATTTGCTTGAACTAGTATTGAACTTTTTCAAGTCATCTTCCAACATCTTGACTTTATCAAGAGCAGCAGCTAAATCAGCCTCAAGGCGTTTTTCTCGAACGAGACAAACACTTTCTCTGTCATCAAAACTAATTTGTTGAGAGTTAAACCTTGCTTCAGATTCTGCAAGTTTCTCTTCCAACAAAAAGTACTTTTGATAAAGATTATCACATTCAAGTGACTTCATGCGTAGGTTTTCCTCAGAATCCTTGAGGATTGATTCGGTAGAACGATTCGAAAAATAAACACCTGCGTAACATCTTCTCAATTTCTTGTTTTCTCGACAGAGAGGAGTCAGAAGAGGTGTGACATGAGAAGTTTTAATCTTCTTCATATTCCACGAATCCAAAAACTTAACATACTCTGAGACTTCCTCATCAACATCTCTATCAATATCTGAATCACCTTCATCGTAAAGTTCATCCAACTGTTCTTCTATGAGAGTTTCCCAATCAACAGTTTTTACATCAAGAGAATGTTTAGATATTGACTTAGATGTGGCAGTTCTCTCCGGTAAATCCAAGCTTTTAGAATCATCTGGTAATTTCTGAACTGGTACGTTATTAGATATATACTCGTCCATAATCAGATCGCTATAAACACAAACTTATAAGGTTTTTAATGTGTTTGCCTACTCTGATACTAATTGAAAAAGCGGGGGTCTAACAACACCACCCAATATTTCGCTTAGCAATCTGTATGGACAAACTCGAATATACTTTTAAGAGAATCAACAAGACTCAATCAATTAAAAGTACATCAACGAGTTTATATCTCTCTCTTTATTTGATTTCCTCAAACAGAAACTGCGAGTACTAATCAAATACAAGGAATAACTTGGATGGTACCAAAGACCAATATCCAAGTGTCAATCAATATCAATCAACAACCGTTAGGTCGGATTCTCCAATTGATTGATCTAATGCACAATCTGTATTATTTCAATTATAAAGATAAAACAATATAATGCGGAAATTGAAATAACACAGACACCAAAATTTTTGTTAACGAGGAAACCGCAAATGCAGAAAAACCCCGGGACCTAGTCCATATTGAATACACACTGTATTAAGCCGCTATAGACACTAGCCTACTCCAAGCTAACTTCGGACTGGACTATAGTTGAACCCCAATCAGTCTCCCACTGATCCAAGGTACAGTTGTACTCCCTACGCCTCTGATCCCTGCAGGATACTACGCACTTGATTCTCTTAGCTGATCTCACCCACAACTAAGAGTTTCTAAGATCCAAAATCGCAGGCTTTAACAATAAACAAATCTGTCTCACACATACAAGTCTATCAAAGGATCAATCTGTCTCCCACAGAAAAACCCTAAAAGTTTTTGTTCCGTCTTTTGATAATAATCAAGGTGAACATGAACCAATTGATAATCCGGTCTTATATTCCCGAAGAACAACCTAGATTAATCAATCACCTCACAACAATCTTAATCGTATGGTAGCGAAACAAGATGTTCTGGAATCACAGACGATGAGACGAAGGTGTTTGTGATTACTTTTTATATCTTGCCTATCGGAGAACTCTCACGGTCTCAAGCCAATCAATATGATTGTACTCGTATGATAGAAGATGCAAGTTCATATCACACAACTGCGATAAAAGAAGTATCGGTTTGGCTTCACAATCCCAATGAAGTCTTTAAGTCGTTAACCTGGTTTTAGAAGAAGAAAACCAAAGGTTAAAGGGAAAACGACTCTAGCAGAGAAACTAGTATCACACGGACGTGTGGGGATTAGTTTTCTCAATGCTAAATGTATCCTTTATATAGTCTTCAAATCAGGGTTTTTCCTTAGTTGCAAAGCAATCAATATTCACCGTTAGATGAAAACCTGATTTAGACTCAAGCTAATATTTATCAACCGTTAGATCGAAAACTTAGCTTGTCATACACAAATGACTGTACGCTTCTAGGTTTGTTAACCGCACCCAAACGTGTACATTGTTGTTTCAACAATATTCTACCCAAAGAGGTTAACCATATGAGCGTTTCATACCAACCATGCTCTTCTTCACCATAACTAGTTCAAATGACTCAAATGAACTAGTTAAGAGAGTTTTTCAATTGCAAGAAAATCTTATGTAACTACACAAGACACAATTGAAGCAAAGATGATTTGATTCACCCGAATCGGTTCATGAACTTTAATAGCCACGGTTTGCAAAAGCATTCCTTAGTATTTTAAGATTAAGTTCAGAAATCATCTTTAGATATATAACCTTCTCAAGTTCGCAGACTAGGTTCACGGACTTAAGACATATGATAGAGTTTAAAAACTCCAGCAGAAATTCTCGGGTTCGAGAACTACGCCGGTTCGCGGACTTGGCTCACGCAAGTAGTTTGTCAACTCCAGCAAAAGTTCTCGGGTTTGAGAACTTCGGCAGTTCGCGGACTGAGTTTGCGGTCTTGGCACTTGCCATAATTCTGGTTCTCTTGATCAATAAAGTTTGAAAAATTCAGTTCAAGGAATCCATTGGTTATGTAATCTAAACTCTCATTCCAATCATTGAAACATTCTTAGAGGACGTTATATAGTTGTTACACTATTTCTCGTCAAAGCAATTTTCAAAGTGATTGAAACATTCATGACTTTCGTCACTAGGTAAAGATAAACTTGGTCGAAGCGAAAAGCTTACCAGTACATATTTCGAGATATAGATAGGCGAGGTATACTCGGCTCGAAATACCAAATGTGTATGATCTAGTCTATATATATAGCATGCGACTTTTGTCTCAAAGAGTAGGAGATATAATAGATAGACTTTTGAGTGACCGATAAATTCAAGTCTCCACATACCTTTTTGTCGAGAAGTTCCACCGGTTCCTTGAGTAGAGCTTCTACTTGTATGATGAATCGCCATGAAGTCCTTGAGCTCAACTGCACTTACTATCCTAGTCTGAGACTTAGCTATAAGAGACTAAAAATCAAGACTTATAGTTTTGATCACTAAAATTGACAAACATGCTTGAGATAGCAACCCATGCGAGTTTGACCGAGAAATGCTCTAACAAGATCAGCTAAGGGAATCAAGTGCGTAGTATCCTGCTGGGATCAAAGACGTATGAGCATAACTGTACCTTGGATCAGTGTGAGATTGATTGGGGTTCAACTACAGTCCATACTGAAGTTAGTTTGTAGTAGGCTAGTGTCTGTAGCTGCTTAATACAGTGTGTGTTCAATCTGGACTAGGTCCCGGGGTTTTTCTGCATTTGCGGTTTCCTCGTTAACAAAACTTCTGGTGTCTGTGTTATTTCTTTTCTGCATTATATTTTGTTATATAATTGAAATATCACAGGTTGTGGGTTAGGATCAATCAATTAGAATATCCAACCTTTGGTTGTTGATTTAAATTGATTGACACTTGGATATTGGTCTTTGGTGCCATCCAAGTTTATCTCTCTAGTATTTGATAAAGACTCGCAGATTTCTATTTGCTTGAGTATAGATCAAATCGAGAGATTGAGATATTATTAACTCTTTGATATACTTTTATCTAGATTGAGTCTGACTTTCTAGTTGATTCTCTAGAAAGTGTATTGGAGTTAGTCCATACAGATTGTTAATCGAAATATTGGGTGTGGTTGTTAGACTCCCGCTTTTTTAATTGGTATCAGAGCAGGAAATCACGTTCAAGACCTCAAAAGTCTGTGTTTGTAGCGATCTGACTCTATGGACAAAACTTTTATCTCCATAAACGTACCACTAGTCTTCGATGGCTCAAATTACTTATAGTGGAAAATTGCTATGCGTGCCTTTCTTCAAGCGCGTGATTTTCAATCATGAGTTTATGTAGTTAATGGCTATGATGCTCCCGTTGTGGAAGTAGGGAATGTAAACGTTCCTAAGAACATTGGTGAATACAGTCCTGCCGAGATACTTGCTTCAAAGCAAATCTCCGACGGTTTGAATGCCATCATACATGTCATTACCCCAGATCTTCAGTACCATGTGACTACGTGCACTAGGTCTAAAGATGCTTGGGATATCTTAGAAACCGTATTTGAAGGAAATACCAGTAAAAAGGAGGATAGGCTTCAAAACCTTAATTCCGACTAGGAAAACCTTCGTATGGCAGATGAAAATTCATTTGATGATTTTAATCACAAAGTGTCTGAAATTGTTAATGCATCTTTTGCATTGGGTAAGACTATTCCTGAAAAGGACACTGTGATGAAAATTCTCAGATCACTGCCATCTAGATACGATTCTAAGAAGCATGTCATCGTTGAAGGAAATAACCTTGATGCTCTTTCCAGAAACACATTGGTTGGAAAGCTAAAGATCTTTGATCACGAGCATACATCCAAAATCGAAAAAGATGTTGCCTTCAAAGCACAAAAGAACACTAAATTACTTGATAAAAGTAAAAGTGTTTATGTCTCTGCGGATGATCTTTCTGAGACTGATTCATCGGATGAAGATCTTGATAAATCAGTCTCTATGGTCACAAGACAGTTTAGGGATCTTCTATTGAAGAGAAGTAAATGGTTTTCAAGAGACAAACCTAGGTCGTCAGTTAAACCTCACAATCGCATTCCTCCTAAAAACAGAGATGCTGACGAGGCTGATGACGAGGATATGCCACAGTGCTTTAAGTGTAAAGGTTTTGGTCATTTTGCAAATGAGTGTCCAAATCGAAAGAAATACACTGGAAACAAAGGTCTCTTGTTGCAACTCTTGACGAAATGTCTGACAATTATGACTCTGAAGACGAGAAATCAAGTGTTGCACTTCTTTGTGAAAATATTGATTTTGATAACTGTAGCAATACATACATAAATCTTGATATTCTTTCATAAGAAATCTCAACCAATCTGGAAGATGAAAATGACCTTTCCATTGGAAAATCTGTGAATAATGTTTCAGGTTCAACTATGTGTCTAGCGGCTTGCACACCGCAGATGCCTAAAATATATCCACGGTTGACGTGCTCATATTGTTCAATCAAAAGGTCATGAACTTTCAAAGTGTTACAAGTACAAACACAAATTGAGACATGTCAACAGACTTCAACGAAGAGCAAATCGACTAGCAAACAAGCTTAAATTAGCTCAGAAGACCACTGAGGTATGTAAGATTTTATCTTCGTTTAAGAAGTTAGTTTCCAAGGACAAAACAAGACCATTAGAAAAGAAAATATGATCAAATCGTTTTGATAGACAGAGGTATGTAGATTCCTCCCAAGAGGAACATGGTGGACAAATTGTTGTTCACCGCAACACAACTTGATTGTGTTGATTTGAAAATATTGTTTCATGTGCCTGATCAAAAGAGACAAGATTGTGTACCTCACAGGCTATTTTAAAAGTTTGGTTTTCTTCTTTTCTTAGTTTCTTTTTGGGTTTCCCTGCCTATCAATAAAGGAGGGTTATTCTCGACAATTCTACTCTCTTTAGGTTTCAGAGTTGTGCGTGCACGAACCTGTTAAAAGGTTGCGTACCCTACATTCCTTTTTCCTTCCTGAAACTTCTTCCATCTTAAGACTACTTGTTGGGATTGTGATTTCCTCTCACAAACCCATACGTCTATGGATACTTCAAGCATCATGTCTTCTGATGGAAAAGATGTTAATATGATTGTCAATCCATCAATCATGAAGGAAAAAGAGAGATCTGCGTTAGATCTGACATTGAAAAGAAAAAGAAGGAATGTGAGGAAGCCTAGAGCTGTTCCTTCAAACTCTCAGAAGTTTTCTGATGTTCTTGAAGTGTTAAAGGAGACGCAAAAGGAGATTCAACAAATAAAGGCTTTTGTGTTTAAGACTCATGAGATTCAGAAGTCCCTGGTTCGACATCAGTCAAGAAGGTTTATTGATATTAACTCCTATCTTCATGAACCTTATGTTCCAATGGTTGTTGACGACAAGGAGTTCGGGGACGATAAAGTATTCTTCAAAGGTCTTAACATCTAGTAAATCTTCGGATGAGAATTTTATTTTCTTGTTTTGTTTAGAAGAATAACTAGAGTTTGGAATAGCCATTATTGTGATTGCACATAGCTATGTACAATATTTTCATCTTCATGTTTTTAGGTTTATTTGTTTAAATTATAAAAAAAATTATGTTTGGAAGATGATTTTTGCAGTATTAATATTTATGGTTTTATATATTGCAATGTGTGTTTGCGTCCGTGAACTATGCATATCTTGTCAAAAGTTAAGTCTTTCGTATGTCGATATGCATGTATTGATAAAAGAATGAATGAGATTTTGACATTACAAAAGTTTGAAGCCTATTATGTCATTATGCAAATATTGATGGAATATAGGATGAACTTTTGTTTACAAGGATTACGTCTATTTTATGTCATTGTGCAAATAGTGATGGAAAATAGGATGAATCCTTGTCTATTCCGCAGTATTGGTCGATCTCCGATCCACATTTTTTGTGCATATACTGTGTTGCTCCGTAAGGGTTCTTGTGTTTGAGCATAAACGATTGAGTTGAACATTCTCTTATGTCTAACTTAGTTGTTGCTCCGTAAGGTCTCCTATGTCGAGCATGATCAATTAAATCTATCACTTTTTGTGATTAATTTGGTTGTAGATTTCCGATTAAGTTAATCATGGGTTTTCTTGTGGTTAATTTAATTGAGTTTTGGATTCAAATTCATATTCGTATGTGATTTGTTATGTCCAAAGAAATCCTTCTTTTCTTTTGAAATTAAGGTCGCTCTTGTTGTTCTTTCGGGAATGACATTTTATGGGGTAGAGTTCTTAATTGAACTTGTGCTTAATTGCCAAATCTTTGTGGGGAGTGCGGCTGTGGAATATTATAGGAGTTATCTTGTATCTTTATAAACTCCTTGATGAAATCATTTAGCTTCGTCTATATGATTGCATATAAATAAGTTGATATGTGCTTACTTTTGATCATGAAATGTCTCTATGGAAATTTTCATTAGGATCCCGTTTTCGTACCTTTGCCAATTTTATTGACAAAAAGGGAGAGAATTAATATGTAGTTTACACTACAAATACATATGGTTTTTGGATCATTATGTTAAGGGGAGTGGTTTCCATGTGAGATGGAGTATTGACTAAGGGGGAGTGATACATATCACCATAGTATTGTTGTCGAAGTTGTGATACAATTGAACTTTGATGTTGTATAAAAATACTATGACACTGTATAACAATGATTGAGAATTCTTGTTTTCTCATTGTTATAGCTACGGATTTTCAACAACGATGATGCTAAACTTACAACCTTTGGAATCATTGCAGTACTTGGAAGTGACGAAGATTTCGAGTAATGTTGAAAATTAGGCATGTGGAATAAGAGCTACAAAAGTGTATTTATTTATTTATTTATTGTATTCCATATGTATTGATAGTTTTGTCACTAAAACTGACAAAGGGGGAGATTGTTAGAGCACTGCTCGGTCGAACTCGCATGCGTTGCTATCTCAAGCATATTTGTCAATGTTAGTGATCAAAACTACAAGTCTTGATTTCTAGTCTACTATAGCTAAGTCTCGGACTATGATAGAAAGTGTAGTTGAGCTCAAGAACTCCATGGCGATCATCATACAAGACGAAGGACTACTCGAGGAACTGGTGGAACTTCATCGACTAAAAGGTATGTGGAAACTTGAACTTATCTATCACTCAAAAGTCTATCTACTCTATCTCCTATCTTGAGACAAAAGTCGTTTTGCTATATAAACTTTGATTATACACATTTTCTATTTCGAGTCGAGTTTATCTCGCCTATCTATTTCTCGAAATATGTGTTGGTAAGCTTTCGCTTTGGCCAAGTTCATCTTTACCTAGTGACGAAAGTCATGATATGTTTTAATCACTTGAAAATAGCTTTGACGAAAAATGGTTCGTGAATAACAACTATATAACGTCCTCTAAGAATGTTTCAATGATTGAAATGAGAGTTTAGATTATATAACCATTATTGGATATAAGCATTGTGTGGTAACACATACATGTATAAGTCCTTATTTCTTGAACCAAAGTCTGCGTACTTTGTTGATCAGGAAAACCGGAACAAGAGCTATGAACTCAGTCCGTGAACTGGCGGAGGTTCTCATCCCGAGAAAATCTACTAGAGTTAGTGAACTCCTTCCGGGAACTTAAGTCCGTGAAATAAGTCCGCGTACTTGAGTTGGTTATATCAAAAAACGATTATTTGTGAACTTATATTTATATTAACCAAGGAATGCAGTTTGCAAACCGTGGCAATAAAGTTCATGAATCGATTCGAGTGAATCAAATCGTTTTTGCTTCGATTGTGTCTTGTATACTTCTATAAGATCTAAGCAATTGAATAACTCTCTAACTAGTTCGTTTGAGTCATTTGAACTAGTTATGGTGAAGAAGAATATGGTTGATATCAAAGTGCTCATATGGCTAACCATTTGGTTAACTACTGTTGAACCAACAAATGTATAAGTTTGGGTACGGTTACACAAACCTAAAAACGTACATTTCATTTGTGTGTAACAAGCTAAGTTTTTGATCTAACGGTTGAAATATATTAGCTTGAATCTAATCAGGTTTTCATCTGACGGTGAATATTGAATGCTTTGTTACTAAGCTAACATTGATTGCAAACCCTGATTTGAAAGACTATATAAGGGGAATTCTAGCAACTGGAAAACCTAATCCCCACACCTCCTGTGTGATACTAGTTGTATAATCTAGAGTCGATTCTCCATTAACCTTAGGTTTCTTCGAGACCCTGTAGGTTAACGACTTGAAGACTTCATTGGGATTGTGAAGCCAGACCGATACTACTTTCTTGAAGTTGTGTGATCTGATCTTGCTGATTCTATCGTGTTGAGTACAATCGTAAAGATTGGCTTGAGATTGATATCTTCGATAGGCAAGATATAAAAGTAGTCACGAACATCTTCATCTCATCGTTTGTGATTCCACAATATCTTCTTTCGCTGCTGTTTGAGGGTAAAAACTGATTATGCTGTTTTTGGTAAATTTGGGTGTGTTGATGAGAAACGAATTCAAACCCTAAACAATGCACTTCATGGGAGTACTTTTAGATTCGAGAGACCAATCTGTAAGACTCTTGCCTAAACCAAGAAATGGTCGTTCCATATCCAATTCGGTCACAAAGTGAATGAGAAGGGGTTGATCTTAGGGAGGGAATCGAAGAAGGTGTTTGAGATCAGGATGTTGAATTATGAAGGTGTGGTTGTTTATGACTTGTATCAGAATGTAAAACTGGCTTGCAGAATGTAAGCTATCAGTTCTTGGTGTTTTCTGGATACTTATGTTGATAACACTTTTCCTCTTTTCTTTGTCGAAATAGGTTGAAAACCTATTTATACAAGTCATTTGAGCGCAACCTTGATCTCGTAGGAAGTGGAGAATATTAAGTAGTGGAGCAGTGGGGTTGTGTAAGAGGTGGTGATCATCACGTGGTCACGCCTTCATCCACTACTCTCATCATTGTTAACAGTTCGTCTTTTCCTGACACGCTCTCATAATGGGCGCGTTGCACACCACACAATGTAAACCGCCAGACCAATACCCCAGCAAGTATCCCCTAGTTTGTGACACGTTTGATGTCTCGAGTAAGTGGGTCAAGTCGTGGGACTCGCTGCAAAGAATAGCGTATGACGCTATTCGGTTAAGTTGTTTATGAGGCCGATGTTCATAAAATATCGTATGTATTCAGTGCATGTGAAGCATCGCTTTTAAGAAAGCAGCTCAAAATAATCGATGTGCATGAAGCATCGTTGTTTTAGAGCTTGATTGAATAAGTCGCGGGTTTGAGCGTCTTAAAATAGCAGCATGTCCGACCACCTTTGGGTGACCGTTTGAGGGCCGCATGGATGAGACGCCATTTGGTCGATCACTCCCTGTGAGAGAGAGGTGGCCAGTGATCATTAAGGTATCTCATTGATCGCCTAATATTTGATCCAAGCCGTCTGACCAAGCTAGCGAAGTTGGACGGACGAGATGATTTACGACAGATATTTTCCGTCGCTGATATAATTTAGGGTTTAGGGGCCATGCAGCCATCCCTATTTTGGCTAGTCGAATCAAAGCACTGGACGTTGATTCGAACGGGCAGATTGGGCATGTGTGAAGATGAGCCTCTAGTGAGTGTGTTTACATCTCCTGGGTCATCTAAAATCGGATCTAAGCCACTCAAATCGGCTGGCGAAGATGAGTGGTCACGATCAATCTGTGACACAAGTGTGTTGCCGCAAAGCGTTTTTTAGGGTTTTCGAACAACGCGTTCACCCTACTTTGGGCCGGCGATTTTATGCGCTTTGGTCTTGCTATGAGCAAGTCGATCGACCACGTATGGAGTTGGTTCGATGGTGAACGCATTGGCATCTCCTTGATCGTTTAAAATGCAATCTAAGTCGTCCAACTAGGCTGGCGAAGTTGGACGGACACGATTGATTTACGGCAGTTGTATAACACCATTTATTGAATTTATGGTTTTAAAGGCTGCGCGATCACCCTTCTTTGGGCGTGTGATTCAACGCGTTTCTGGTTTGCAGTGGGCAGATCGATCGACCAAGAATGTAGTTAGGTCGTTGGTGATCACACTAGTACCCTTTCGATCATTCGAGGGAAGATCTAAGCCGTCCAACTAGGCTGGCAAAGTTGGACGGATGTGATGCATTTGAGACCGCTTTGGTCGGTCTCAGCTCGTTTGAGCTCTTCTTAAACAACGCGATCACCCATGTTAGGGTTGATCGTTCGAAGCGCTATGGATGTATTTTATGAAAACCGTTCGGCTAGGGAGTTAGTGGGCCCGCCGGTGGTCATCGTGATGATTGCCTAATTCCGTTAGGAGAAGGCTAGGACTATTGAATCGCGCGGCCAAATCGTGCGGCTGTGATTATTTTGAGACTGATATTAACAGTCTAGATTTTCCTTAAGGAATTTAAGCGTGTTCGATCGAGCTATCTTAAAAGTGTGTCGATACAAAATTCTCTTTGTTCAGAGAGTGATGCAGCATGTGTGAGTACTTCCATGCAGATCTCAATACTGGCACTTCGGGAGATTCATGCTACTTTGCTGAGAGTGAACACTTAATCGTCATGGCATGTCAATAATGAGAGTTCGGCTGGTAACATAGCATATACAAATACTGGGAACGTCATGCATTAGTTGGTAATGCTGGCAAAAATAGAATTCACAGAATATTTGGGATTGCTAATACGCGCACCATTCTGAGTGAATTTCATATATATATATATATATATATATATATATATTGAATTGCTCAATGAGCGAGGAAAGTTTTTTGTACTCGTCACTCTTCAAATGGCTTTACCCCTTGCAGGGTGACAGCGCATTAAATACTGGTTTTACAATTATAGCCTTGAACTAAAAACCACCATCAACATTAAGTCCCCTGCTTAGAACGTAATAGTTACACTATTGCGGGGTAAGCACTAGATGGTGACAAATAACGGTAAAACTTATGAGACAAAGTTAGATGTTACCAGGAGAGATTGGTCGGCCTGTCCTTGGAACATGTCACGTCCAAGAGGCATCCAGGTAAGTGTTCCCCTAGCACGATGTCGGTTGGCCTCAGGTAGATTAGGCATACTGTTGGTTGGGATGTCAAACTGAATTCCAAGTCCCTTGTACATCTGAGTATCGTTCGAGAGCGTGTCCAAGCTTTCCTGGCTTCAGTTAGCATGGAGGAAAAGTGGAGGCGCGATGAAGCATCTCAGCTAACAAGTGCTATGGCTGAAAAGTTTGTTGCCCGGCTAAAGTGAAGGGGGGTGGAGCATAACATGAACTTCTGGATAAACATGAATAGCTTATTCATGACGATGTCATAATCCTCGACTCTGATGTGGAAAAGACCTGTCATGATGAATATCCTTAAAAGGCCACTGAAACAATTGAAGCATCTCCCAAAGAGAACGTTGATGCAGCTTCCGAGAAGAGTGTTGAAGCGGATCGAGAGGATGTTGAAGCAGCTACTGGAGAGGACTCTAGTGAAGGCGCCATTGGCCCTGGCATTGACGAAACTTCTTTGATGTTTAGTGGTCTGCGGTTAGAGCCAGGGCTTGATCGAATAATAATCCTTCATTCATGTTTCTTTTATGATTTTATGTTTCCAGTTGGATGAATGAATGAAATATCCCGACTAAGAAATCCAAATTCTTAGAAAGATCTCACAATGTCTTGAAACTTATACGTAGCTCTCCTCGGTAAGGTTAGAGTAGAGCCTGTGTACATGATTCTGCAATCTGAGCTCTCCTATTCTTTTCTTTGATATTCCCCTTGTATACTACACGCTTCTTGAAGATTTATGGCGTGCCAGATAGGTATGTAGAAGAATGGACGTTGTGCCGCGAATCTTTAAGGACTTCCTTCAAGTGACATCTTTTGAACCGTCTTCTGAATCTTGGATGGTTGTATGGAATGGGATGCGATGAGCAGTCCCCAGTTACACTTCAGATTCGATGGCGTGGATGGATACGTGAAAACATATCCGATTTGTACTTTGGAGTCTTTGATGCACATGTACGTCTTCATGTTGAAAATTTTCTGCGGCTCGTAAAGCTTCAACAGTGATGATTGTTGATATTAGAAATAAACCGGTTATGGAACGTGAAGGCATCCTGTGCTGGCGGTCCCCAGGTGTAATTATCCCGATCTTATTTTCTCTTGAAAGACGTACTTCGATTGCATTTACTGGTAAGGTGTTGAAGAGGCTTCGGCCTATGAAAGAGAGCACTGAAGTGGCTTCGAAAGAGAGTGATGATGCGTCTTCGGGAGAAAGAGTGCGTTGAAGCGGCCTCTGGAGCGTGCGTTGGAGCGGATTCTTCTGGAGAGAGCGTTGAAGCGGCTCTGGAGAGAACTCCAGTGAGGGCGCCCTTAACCCTTGATTTCGAAAAATGAGTTCTTCCCATTCTTATGAGGCGATACGATATGGCAGATGGGAAAAAGACACACAAATAGTACTGGCCGGCAAGTCGTGTTTTCTCCTCATGGGAAAGAATACCGTTTCTATTGTAACATCTCGACGCATGCAACGCTCTCTTCCGGTAATTTGAAATAAGGGAGATAACAATAATGGTTAAGGATTCGACCAACCTTCAGTTTGATTTTCCTTTGAAAATTACATGCTTCTTGATTGACCGTATCTCTTGTGTTGAAGAAGTCCTTGACTGACGGCGAAGGAATTTCACGCTAAGCCTCAGTCCCAAGTTCACGTGGTTCCATCCCGTATGGTCGATGGGTTGACCATGATGAGGGTATCACCCTTTTGCATCTGTGTGGTGACTCTATTACTTCTCCTTGGGAATGCAAAATATGCAGAAGTTCGGATTACCTCTGTCTGTAGTGGTTGTTGCTATGGTGAAGCTCTGGCGAGCAACAACGATTCTTGGAAGCAACTGTGATTAGAAGAGACTGGCAAGGAGAGGCATGGTAGCTACTTGCACGAACTTGGCAGTCTTCATATAATGGTAGAGATCGTCTCGTTATTAGAGGGAGATGGAACCGATAACTTCCTGGATGTTTCCTCATGGAATGGAGAAGAGGGAGACAGTCCCCTGCCCACGAGTATCTATTGAGATTTCAACTTGATAGATGCTGTCACACTGGGTCTCTGAAGAAATAATTTGGGAGAGAGTTGGAGTTGAACCCAATGTTGATGAGGATCGTACGAGTTGTTGATCATGAGGCCGTCTTTGCGTCTACGTTGTGTTTCATAGTTGTCCATGCATATCGCTGGTTTTTGAAAATACATCTGCTCTCTTGAGTATGTCCTCATTTTTGGACATCCTGGAATCATAATGATAGCGTGCTTGCGTCTCTCTAAATTCAGCATCTTTGAGATGGATAGTGCTGAGCAGTCCCCAGTTATACTCCTTTGTCTTTATCATCTTTGGATCGTGACTTTGAGGAGTAGGAAGTTCCCTCATGTGAATGACTTAACTAACATGTTGTGCAAATATGATGAAGCTCTTGACATGGAGAGTTTGTATGTACCTCTTAAGTCTCAGGTGCGACCTCCTTCGATAATGCAACTACTCCTTCTACGGGAGACGAAATTCTGAAAGCGTCTCTCACTGATGTTGTTGCCAACAAGCTTATGTATTGGACGTTGTTTTATAATTGTGACAGTCGTGCATGTGGTACTGAAATTGGAGTTGGCAGTTTTGGACGCGCATGATGTTGTATCTCGGTGGTTTCCTCTTGCTGCTTCAATGAAACTGCTTACAAAAGGCTGAAGGTTGTATTGCCTTTTGGTGGGATGTATGCTTATACAAATATCATAAATCTCTTCATTCCTGGCACGCTTGGTTCTTTCTAACAGGGCAGGTGTCGTTGTAGCCGAGCTCTTAACAGCTTCACGAAGTTCAGAGGATGTCTGAAATTGCAGATTCTTCAACATAGCACAATAGATGGGTACCATTATATTAATGCATAATTCCACCAATCGTTGTTCAATCATATTTGGATCGTGACAATCCAGTGCCTGGATTTTGAACCTCTTGACATAATCATTTGGATGCTCATTATTTCGTTGGAACATTCTCCCCAAATCTGAAAAGGTGATTTGCTCGGATACGAAGAAATACTTCTTGTTGAAAACGGTTACCATATCACACCAGTTGGATACACTGTTTGGTGCAATGTTATTATACCAGGTGTACGCTCTCCCAGTAAGTGACTTTGAGAACTCTTTCAGGCGGAGGACATGATTGTATTCGTGCTCTCCTAATGACTCCAGAAAACGAGAGATGTGTTCACGAGCATTACCAGTTCCGTCATAAAGGAAAAATTGAGGAGAACAGTATCCTCTCGGAAGAGGAACTTTTTGCATATCAGGAGGATAAGGAGGCTGGTGCAGGTCTACCGGATTTTCCTTGCCTCGATGCTGGAGAAGTCGTTCTAGATACTCACACATGATGAAATTGGACAG
Source organism: Papaver somniferum (assembly GCF_003573695.1). Lineage (NCBI taxonomy): Eukaryota > Viridiplantae > Streptophyta > Magnoliopsida > Ranunculales > Papaveraceae > Papaver > Papaver somniferum. Next base: position 59,915,925 of record NC_039366.1, read on the forward strand.
TTGATTCCTTTCCCTTGAGCGCTCAGGAGCAGCATTAATTTTTTCATCTATGAATGCACGCCTTGTTGAAGTGCTTGCACCAAAAGTGTTGAAAGTACTCCTCATTGGTTCTATGGGCTGACACGTCTCTTGTGGTAGTCGCTCCATTAGCGTCTTGAGGAAAGTGAGTACCTCTTTCTGAGTTGTAACCATGCCCGTCTGATCCTTAACGAGAACTTCTCGTATTTCCATTAAATCAACAATGGCGATAGGGGGTTGTCCTCCCCTGGCTCCTCCGGTCTATCGTCCTGATGCGGAAGTGGAAGTAGCTCTAGTAACGACCGGGGGCGTTATGCTCGAAGAAATACTGGTGGCGGCAGCGGCTCTGGCTCTGGTGATCGGAGGTGTCACACCTAAGGGAGTGTCTCATTGTTTTCCGGGTTGACATAATAGTCAAACCCTTTATGATGGTTTGAAGATGGGTCAAGCCTCCTTTGTTTTTGTAGATGTACAAATTCTCGAAATTACGCCATGTCTGAATCTACACGTTTTGTTGATGAAGTTGTATATGGGGAAAAAAGATTTGTTGGTTTTTAAGGAATTGAGGAGACGACCGTACAGAGGAGACTCCTCGAACCGAGCGAAATGTTAAACCTCACACAGATGCACCGCTGCAAAGGGGGTGCTTTAGATTCGAGAGATCAATCTGTAGTACTCCGGCCTAAATCAAGACAATGATCGTTCCAGAGTAAATTCGGTCACAAGAGAGGATGGGTTGATCTGTAGGAGGGAAGCTAGGAAATATGTGGAATCGATGGTAATCAAAGATTGTGGGTGTGTGAATTCTGAATATGATAAGCTCTGAATGATTGAAATTGCTCAATTGAGAGTAGTTGCTCAAATGATGAGTTGATGATCTCGTGTTGTCGATGAGACGTGAGACTGATGATACTGTTGATGCTGATCCTTCAATCATGATTCAGAGACTTATTTATATTGCTGGAATTTTAGACACCATGACCCCATGAAGTGTGACAGTTGATGGAATCAAGGAGTGGGGAAGTGGAGATCGTGTTTGAAACCAGTTGCTCAACGTGTGGAGACTTGGTCGATTTTCCACCCACTACCTCGTGAATTCCTTCAACTGATTGCACGACTTGCTCACATTCCATCGTGTGATTGAACACACGTGTCGTAGATCTCCAGACCAAAACCCTAAGTGATATCCCCCCAAAGTGACACGATTGAAGTCTCGTGGTATGTTAGTCAATTGATGACTTCGTGTTTTATGAGACGATGAGTCCATGTAGTTGCTGAGTTGAACATGATGTTCTGAAACTCATGAGTTGAACATGTCATGAGACAGAGGTATAGTTCTTACGATGAAGTGAGCAAGTATTGCTCATTCGATGGATCGTTGAATATTGATTTTTGAACTAATATTCCTTGGTTTGAGCAAATATTTATCATCTGAGCAAGTGTTGCTCATGTGATGAATTGTTGAATATTTGATCGTCCGAGCATGTGTTGCTCATCTGATGGATTATTGGCAGCGTACCAAAAATATTAATTAGAATACTGGTCATTGAACCGAGCATAATTAATAAAATTAATGACCACGAGGCCGTCGTAAAACTATTAAGGTTGGAATCTGGAATTATGATCCTTGGATTCAGAAACCCTAATTTTATCAATTGATGATTAATTCATGGTTCGTCAGAAGTTTAACCATAGGATGAAGGAGGGAGCGACTATATGGGACCGTGGATCAACCATGTAGTTTCCATACGCTCACGTGACCAAATACGAAGAACTACTGAAGAGTTGACGATTTGTTGGTGGAAGAATGATTAAATGCTGGCTTAATCATTTATTCAAAAATGCTCGTCTAAGCCTCAGGTGAGAAAACCTAATTAATAATGACGGAGTGAGGGACCGACCATGGGGTCATGAAACCGTCCCTGGGTTTTCACGTGACCGCCTGACGATCACTTCATGAAAATCCAAAGTGTTTGGAAGAGTTTTGGACCTAATACGAGCAATTGTGCAAATTAGGTCAAAACTGTGAAAATTGATGGGACCGGCTTCCGTGAGCCAAAGAGCCAATCTTGGTCAGTCAAGATAGCGTGATCGTATCCCCAAGGCGTCTGCGTCTCAGTCCTGAGAATTTTGATATCTTCTGGCGTGCAATTGAGCATCCATTCGAGAAAATATGCCAAAATTAGGGTTTCGACGAAACTGTGGAAAACACCATGAGATGATGAAAAATAATTATAAAATAAGGAATGAGGAGGCGTGGGAACGCCGTGGTCAAGGCATGGTCAGATGGTCGGGACCACGGTCCCGTGGTGCCTTTTCCTTAATGTTATAATATTTTGATGATTTTATGAAAAATTTATGAAATTTGATGAATTTAGGGAGTTTCCATGAATTGAAGGAGTTTTCATGAGTTCATGGAAGAAAAATATTAAAATAATAAGAACACGGGCGTGTGGGACCATAGAGGCATGGCGGCCGGCTATGGCCCGGTCCCACGAGTTTTTTTTATAATATTTTTTAGGTATTTTTGATGATTTGAGGGAATTTTTCCTAATTTGAGAGAAATATCATAAAATCAAGGAATTTGATGAATTCAAGGAAAAATAGGATAAATAATAATAAAATAATAAAGCAAAGGGCGTGTGGACCGGCTAGGGCATGGTTGGCCGACTAGTGGCCCGGTCTCACAAGTTTTCATAATTTTATTTTATTATATGATGATTTGTGCAAAAAATACCATGAAATCAAGGAGTTTTTCATGAAATTAGAGAAATAATAATAATAATAATAATAATAATAAAATAATAAGGAACCGTGGGGTGTAGGGCCGGCTGGGACCAAGGCATGGCCGGTTGGCCAATGGTCACGCCCCACACTCCTTTTCTTAATTTTATATTATTTGTTATGGATTTATGAAAGTACCATGAAACCGAGGAGCTTCCTCGAGACGAAGGAGATTTGATCAGATGAGAGAATTTTCATCAAATCATGGAAAATAATAAAAATGTATTAAAAATATAAAACTGGCGTGGAACTGACCACGGCACGGTCGGTAGGTCGTGTGTCCGTGTTTCCACCACCTTGGTCAATATTTTTAATTATTTATTATTTTCTTCCCTATTTTGCATAGGTTCATCGTTTCGTTGTATTTTGAAATACTCGTTCGTACGGTGACCATTAGTGCATCGTCGTTGAATACACTTTCACCATTTGAATCGGGGCTTACGTAGAAGCAGCTCAGACGCCCGGTTGTTGATTATTTATTACTAATTGTGGAATTCAGTGAAGAATAATTCGCAAAACTGAGTAATAAGATGTTTATTATTAATCCATAGGATTAGCTGAGGATTAGACTACGAATTCAGAATAATAAAGTGAGCATTACCATTCCATGGGATCGTAGATTCGACCATAGAATCAGAGTAATTAAGATTTATCTATTACGATTTATGAGACCAGTTGTGGATTCGATCATAGAATCAGAAAAATTATTTATTTCCAATCTGTGGGACCAGTCGCAGATTCGACCATGGAATAGGAACAATTGTTATTGCCATTCCATGGGACCAGTCGTGGATTCGAGCATGGAATAGGAGCAATAATAGATTATTTTGGGAATTCAGTAGTGAATGTCACGGCAGAATTAATCTTAATTAGGAATAATTAACTTTGTGGCTCTATACTAGCAGAGCAAGCTGTCTAGGAGCGTTAATTATCCCGATATGAGCTTGTCGGTAAGTCGTATCCTTTATATAGTCAGGGTAAACTCGTTGTTTGTTCCTGAAGACGTTATCGCTCTATACTAGCAGAGCAAGCTGTTTAGGAGTCGTCCATCTCGTGATACTATATAGAAACAATCACTGAAAGTGTTCAATGTTCATGAGATATGTCGTTGTCCAGTCGTGAGACTACATATCTACATGTACTCTGAGAGAAAGTACTCTCCGTTCAGAATTCGATGAGAAACCCGTGTCTTAATACTCACGTATGATTGCTGGATCAGAGCTTCGTATAATTACGAGTTCACGATTTTAGCCCTTGTCGAAAATCCACCATCTACATTAAGTCCCCTGCTTACTGAGGAAATATGTGTTCCTCAGTCAGCATTAAATGGTGATTTTCCGGCCATAAATAACAATACCAGTAATTGAACTTAGTCGTAAGTTGAGACGTTACCGGATTTAGAGAGCATGAGCAAACCACGACTTAATGAAGGCTTCAATGTCATGATTGGAGTGTCGTTTGATGAGCATAAATTGGTGTTGTACCGCTGGTTTGGACGACGAGTTCGTGGTTGGTCAGGATTCGGGGGACGGGCCCATGAAAACAAATCCTTATTTTATGAATAGACGCTCGTTCGTTCGTTAGTTTAAGGAATAAACAAAATAGACCTGGGTCTAATGATATAAAATTCGTCTATGAACTTTCACGAAAACCGGAATTTTATATTTTAAATATGTGAGATTTCACAAAGTGGAATAAACTCTCGTTTCAAAGGTGGATGCTCGTATGAGAGAAAAGTTTTTTTTTTGATAGACGTGCGTCTGTTAGTAATAAAATTTTGTTTATGAGCCTTCATGAAAAATTTTATCTTCGAGCTTTCGGAAATCTTTGAAAATATACTCTCGCTTCAAAGACAGATGCTCGTGCGAGGGAGCAAAAATATATAGATATATTTTTCAAATTTACGTGAGTTTCACGTTAAAATATATTTTGTAAAATCAATGTTTTGATTTTGAACAATTGTTGAAAGTAGATAACCATACATGGTGAAAGAATGTCTATATGTGAGTTTTCACAATCGTAGAATGGACATCTGTCCAGATTTTGAGAAACCAGTGAATGTTCACATTGTAAAATTTACGTGGGTTGTTCACGGTTTTGTGAAAATCATGTCAGAATTTTGCTCGTCTTAGCAGGTTTGAAGGAACGAGCAAGATTTGAAGTATTAACTCATGTACAGTTAGTGGAATCGTAAACAGGTAAGAGTTGAAAGTTACCATTTTTGCAGACGCTGATGTGAGCATCTTTATTCCATGATTCGTTGTTTTGCTGAATCCTGCGCTTTGTATAACTGATGCGCTGAATGTTATGCATCTGTCACAGCCACTTTGCAAGAATGACTGACTCCCATGATGACACTTTCAAAGACGATGTTTCCAGGGATGACATCTCCGCGGGTGTAACTTCAAGAAATGGTACTTCTGGGACCTCTGAGTGATGGTGAGAGATCCTTCATACTGAGTTGTACTCCTGGTTATTTCATTAACTATACCACAGGATGATCATGTAGTGAGGTTTCAAATCAATGTAGACTCCTTGGAAATGGAATAAAGTCTTCGGGGCGGAGCACCCAGAAGTAAGGAGTACAGGATGTTAGCAAATGACGTGCAGTCCCCAGCCGTTTCTTTGGTGAGTTGTTAGCGCTCCTTGTGTCATGACTTTTTCTTGACTGTGCAATTAGGATCACGAGACCAAGGTTTTTTTATTTCTTTTCAGACCTTTTCTTCATCGATTGACGGTCTTCAACTTGTTCCCAGGCGAACAATTCAGGAATCCAGTACTAATTAAGAAGTCGATGTAAATATCTCTTTCGTGCAGGTGATCGCGGCATCTCCTTGAATGAAATAATAATATTTTTTGCTGATGAATCCAGGAATAAATCATTGTAGATAAGAATCATGTTGATGGAGCGCACTCTTCTTTGGGAGATGGGAATATGGAGAATTCCCAAAATCCCGAACTGAATGGAGATAGCGGTGTTGTCAACGGAGATTCTGGCATCGTCGAGCCTTCAAATGATTTAGAGACTCTCTTAGTAAGTATACCTCCTGTAATTTCTTCAAAGAAGTATGATATCGCTGATTCGTGAATGAATGAATGAAAATCCATGTGAATTTATGAATAACTTTGCCGAAATACGTCACCGGAAAATTTCAGACTTCATATTTTACTAGAAACGCTGTAGAATCATCGTCCAAAGTCGGATTTTCGCGGTTTGCATATGTATCTTCAAGCCCAGGAAATTTCCAAGCTTTTTAAAAGAAGATCTTTGAATTTTGAGCATGTTTAGGGTCTGAAAAAGGCGAAATAGTGAACTTCCAGGAGACCTTCAGAACTTTTTCAGATGGCATGTTGATCCATGTTTTAGCCACATCTCTTTGGTCGTTCATCGGATTGTCATGAAATTTTGATAAGTTGTAGTGGACATCCATACGAAGAGAATGGTATATAATCCAACTTCGGATTCCTCGTAGATTGCTCCCAGTTTGTCTTTTAGTACAAGGAAGAGTACAGTTTCTTCAGACGAGGTTACCGTAAAACGTATTTTCATGACTTTCATGCTATTTGCTCGTGACTTGAGTGTATAATGATTAATCTTGATAATTTTGGATTTATTGTATGATGTATTTTATGATCTCATTTAGTTTCAAGCTTAAATGACTCTAATCCTCATGTAATCTTCGTATTAGGTGCCAAATACCGAAGTTGAGGATATTTAAACCAATGAGGATAACTCAAACTGCCCTGGAGTTATTGATGAAGAGACAACCATCTCTGCACTTCAAGGCCATGAGAAGGTTGTCATTGAAGTCTTGGAAACTCAGATTGTTGCTGCTTCGGTGATAGAAGAAACTGAAACACCAGTAGAGAATACTGAAGAAACTGTTGCCCTGGAGGCTGCTCCAGTAATTGAGAACCGTATAGTGGTGCATGAATATCCAAGTGCAGGAGTTGCTTTTGATCCTCCGTACGATACTTCACTCCCGTATCATGAACTAGTTGGCGGATTCAGCGTTCCCATTGGATATGCAGGCTTGTACGAGAAACCGTGGAAGATGTATGGGCACATCGTCGTTACCAAGGATCCAGAGCATAGTTATTTCTTGACGAGGAAAGTAGAATCCATATTGCGTGTTATAAATGATATCCGCATCACAACTGGAAATAATGTCACCCGGGATGTACTTTTTGATTGGGAGTACAACTTGAAGAAAGCTGAAGAACTTGGCTTCAATCTGAAGTGGCTTCGTCAAAAGATTGATGCTATAAGGAAAGCGGTGGAAGGTGACACTTCTTTCACCACCAGTGATGCCGTGTTGAAGAAGATGGATGAAGAAAAGCATAAATCTTATTTTGCTGGCTTTCTTTAGTTTTCTTTCCATGATATCTTGAACCTTGGACTTCTGAGAGATGTGAGGTTTTATTCTGTTCTTGATTTCTTGATCGGTTTTGGATTGCGAAATCGATCCTCTTGACAAGTGGACCGTCAGTCCCCAGTATTTTGTTAAGTCTCTCCCTTTCGTTTTCCCTTCTTCTGGTGAGACCTAGATAGAGGAACCTGGTAAAAAAATTGATGTAAAGACCTAGGTGGTCGAAGTTGGGGGTAACTTGATGAAGGATTTAGCGGAAGGACCTGGTAGACACCCATCGACTGTGGAAGTTATGAATCCCGTCTAAAAATTGTTGTTTGCATGTTGTACGCTCAGGAAGCTGTAGGAACCTCATACGACGTCGAAATCTGACGATTAACCCCAACTTTCGAAGCTAAGAGACGGAGGAATCATATGAAACCAGAATGCTTAAGTTTGGAGATGTATAGGGGAATCAATAAAGTATGCACTTTCAGATTTCATAGACCTGACAGTAAATGCCGTATCTTTCAGCTCGTATGTCCGATTGATGCACCCTTTTTGTATGTTGTAGAAGAGACATAGATGAACATCTTTCGTTGAGGAAGCATTGTCTCATTCCTAACCCATAAGTACGTTTTTGCAAACCCATGTCCTGGAGTGTGTTGTATCTCATTTATAGTGGTGATGAGAACATCTTGTAGAAGACTTTGGATTATGCCCACCAGTCGTGCCAGCTTTGGGAAGACTTTCATATGAGCATGTTATCAGGTCCGCACATCTTGATATGAATCATTGGTCTTAGAGAAGTCCGCTTCATGTGTAACACTTCAGAGAATGATTAGTTGATGAAGCCCTGAGGATGTTGCTCCTGAGACCGTTGTTGGTGCTGAAACCATGAATGATTACGCTCCATAGATCCTTGTCGATGCTGAGATCATGGATGGTGTTCCTCTAGAGATTATTGTTGATGATGATACCATGGTTGAAGTTGCTCCAAAGACCGAAAAGGCTAGAACCATGATTATAGATATAAACTTTGCTCCTTCATCCAGTGAGCCTTTTACATTCATGAACTAGTTGATGAGTTGAGCGTCCGTAAGATGAAGGTGTACTGATAGTTCAACCTGAATGCTCCTGAAAGCATAACTTTACCACGATCTGGCTTTGTCAGTGAGTCAACATTGTTGCGGTAGATAGCATAAGCAGTTTTCATACTGGATGTGATTGGTGAAGAGAGAAAGTTCCCCCATCATGCAGGGGATTGTGATGTAGAGAAAATCCGTTGATGAAGTTTCACGGGATCACCTCAGGTTGCCCAGTATATATTGAAGGAGTTAGTGCCATCCATGTATGAATGATGTTGCATATGCTTCAGAAGTCTTATCATGGGATAATGAAGACTTATTGTTTAGTTACATTTTGATCGTGCTGGTGTTGAATCAATGTGTCATCATCGATATATTTGTGCTGAAGCTGTACTCTTTGATTGGGAGTACAATTTCATAGCTTTTTTAGATGCTTGAGTGTTGGAGCGTATATTCCTTAAGCATCGAATATCTTAGGGGTTTGATCGTCTCGGCCCTGGAATATCTTCTGTTGATTCAGCATCCCTTTCGTTGCAGTAGTGGGATTCGACACTTGTGCAGACATTAGAGCTTTCTGATTTTGTGAAACACATGGCCTAGCAGGAGAAACGCCCAAAGTGTTCTTTGCCATGTTTGGACATCATCTCGGTAATGAATATTTCAGTGCTTGATTCGGAGGAGCGTCAGATTCAACCACTTGGTAAAATACTAATGTGGTGAAGCTACCATTCATAACTTCTTGCAGAGTTGCTAGCAGAATTGAGTCCCTATGCTAAGATAGCATGTGAGGAAATAAATGACATAAACATGGGATGAGAATTGTCTGAGTGCGGAACCTCTTAATGGATGTATATGCATCTTTTGAAGGTTCTTTCTTCAACCTCGTCAAAGTTTGAAATTCCTCCAAGTACTCTGATGATGGAATGTCCGTCAAATCTTCTGGATCAGAACTTTCTTCGTTGGAGAGACGTCGCTCTGTAAGTACCCATATTTTCAGCATGGATCCACGCTCGTCTGAAGGACATGTCATATCCCGGATCTTCCTGATTATGTGAAACTTGGTATCTGTCCAGTGTTGAACTTATGTCCACTTTGAGAGTGATGTATCCATAAGTATTCCGAGCGCTCCTTCAAGGTCTCTGATTGAGATGGGAGCATGAGTAGCTTCTTGTCGACTGATTCCTGCGGATCTGAGGTTTTCAGTGAAATGATGTTCATGGCGGTGCCGGCATCGATCAACATTCTTCCAAATTCGTTTCTTCGACTATGGTAAGCAGTCCCCAGTCGTACATATCTTGGTTTGTGGCTGGAGGCTCAAGAAGTATTTCCGGAATGGACTTCTTGATACGATGTGGTTCAGTGCTGTGAACATGTCTCTCTTTTGTGCCTTCGACAGATAGAGCAATTCACGTTCGACCAAGGATTGAACTGCCTCTTTGATAGGTTGTTAGAGAGTGTAAAGGTTATGATTGGGAGAGGATTCTTGTGTACTCCTCCAGTGACCAGTTGAAGTTATTGTGGATCAACCTTCTCTTTGGTGACGTGCTTCAAAATATTGCAGTTACTTGTCTAATGATTGATAAATCTATGAAGGTGACAGTACCTTGGATTCTTCATGTTGGCTCTCTATGATGAGCAACAGTTTGATTGCACCGTCTTGAACCCAGACTTCCAGTAACTCGATCACTCCTTCATGAGAAGTTTAGTCTGTCCGATCATTTTCCCGTTCGTTGATGCAGGTCGAGGTTTGTGCAAGATTGGTTATCCTTCCGTGATGCTTTTGTAGGAAGAGGTGTTGGATGTCTCATGTTTGAGCAGAAGCTTTCCTTTTTCTTCCTTGAGCAACAACGTTCATGGAAGCTTGGACATCGTACTGTTTGTTGATCAGGCGTCGGCTGCTCCGAGGTTCCTCGACCTTGTAGACTTTGCTCAGTAAAGCAGGTGTAGTAGTCGCTGATCGTTTTGGATGCTTCATGAAGTTCTGAGAAAGTGTGGAACCGGAGGTTTTCCAGCAAGTCTATGCATATCGGGATTATTTTGTTGACGCACAAGTCTACAAGTTGTTTCTATGTGACGTTTGGGTCGTGGCAGTCCAAGGCTTGAATTCTGAACCTTTTCACATAATCATCAGGATGTTCGCTGCTCCTTCGAAACATCCTTCCTAGATCAGAGAGAGTGACTTGCTCTGACACGAAGAAGTATTTTCTATAGAAAGCATTAATCATCTCTCCCCAATCGGTGATACTTCACGATGCGATGTTGTTGTACCAGGTGTATGCCCTGCCTTTCAAGGATTTTGCAAATTTCTCCAGACAGACGACATGGTTGTGCTCGTATTCGCCCAATAATTCCAGAAACCGAGAAATATGTTTTTGAGTATTGCATGTTCCATCATAAAGAATGAATGTTGGAGCGGTATAACCTTTTGAAAGAGGAATCCTTTGTATGGCAGTATGGAGGTTGGTGACGATGGACGGATGATGTCATGTCTTTTCATCGATCCTCAAAAAAGCACTCCATATCTTCACGAGTGATGAAACTTGCAGGTTTCGTTGCTGGAGAGTCATATGCAGATTTGCGGAATTCTTCATCATGTACAACATGGATTGGAGAGATTTCAGGATCAATGGTTGAAGATGTTTCTTTAGCTTTTCCTTTCTCGCGCTGAGGCTTAGTTCATTCAGACGCAAGCTTGTCTGTGAGAGTTTTAATATAAATGCACAACTGCTTTTGTGTTGCAGCCACGTCAGTCTGAACCTTTGTGAGATCAACTATGGTAGGATGATTTCCTCTGGTTTCTTAAGGAGACCGACCGAAGAGTGGATTGTTGATGGCGCCAGTGTTGTCACTTGCATGGGTGATCACTGGAGCACCAGTACTTGGAGGAGCAGTAGTAACATGTGGCATGACATTGCTGGCTGGAGGAGTGGTATTAGCGGTACCACTGAATCCTGCAATGTTGAGAGGAGTAGTACTTGCGATTGCAGTATCACTAGGACTTGCAATGTTAGAGTTGGGTGTGGAACCCGGATTGGTAACTGAACCATACCTAAGACCGACCATCCTGCCGAATTGAGATTGCAACCGAGAGAATGATCTCCCACTGTGGTCGCCAATCTGTGGATGGGGAAAAAATATTTTTTGGTTTTTAAGGAATTGAGGAGACGACCGTACGGAGGAGACTCCTCGAACAGATCGAAATGTTAAACCTCACACAGATGCACCGCTGCAAAGGGGGTGCTTTAGATTCGAGAGATCAATCTGTAGTACTCCGGCCTAAATCAAGACAATGACCGTTCCAGAGTAAATTCGGTCGCAAGAGAGGATGGGTTGATCTGTAGGAGGGAAGCTGGGAAATGTGTGGAATCAATGGTAATCAAATATTGTGGGTGTGTCAATTCTGAATATGATAAGCTCTGAGTGATTGAAATTGCTCAATTGAGAGTAGTTGCTCAATTGAGAGTAGTTGCTCAATTGATGAGTTGATGATCTCGTGTTGTCGATGAGACGTAAGATTGATGATATTGTTGATGCTGATCCTTCAATCATGATTTAGAGACTTATTTATATTGATGGAATTTTAGACACCCTGACCCCATGAAGTGTGACAGTTGATGGAATAAAGGAGTGGGGAAGTGGAGATCGTGTTTGAAACCAGTTGCTTAACGTGTGGAGAATTGGTCGATTTTCCACCCACTACCTCGTGAATTCCTTCAACTGATTGCACGACTTGCTCACATTCCATCGTGTGTTTGAACACACGTGCCGTAGACCGACAGACCAAAACCCTAAGTGATATCCCCCCAAAGTGACACGATTCACGCCTCGTGGTATGTTAGTCAATTGATGACTTCGTGGTTTGATGGGACGATGAGTCCATGTAGTTGCTGAGTTGAACATGATGTTCTGAAACTCATGAGTTGAACATGTCATGAGACAGAGGTATAGTTCTTACGATGAAGTGAGCAAGTATTGCTCATTCGATGGATTATTGAATATTGATTGTTGAACCAATATTCCTTGGTTTGAGAAAATATTTATCATCTGAGCAAGTGTTTCTCATGTGATGAATTGTTGAATATTTGATCGTCTGAGCATGTGTTGCTCATCTGATTGATTATTGGCAGCGTACCAAAAATATTAATTAGAATACTGGTCGTTGAACCGAGCATAATTAATAAAATTAATGACCACGAGGCAGTCGTAAAATTATTAAGGTTGGAATTTGGAATGATGATCCTTGGATTCAGAAACCCTAATTTGATCAATTGATGATCAATTCATGGTTCGTCAGAAGTTTAACCATAGGATGAAGGAGGGAGCGACTATATGGGACCGTGGATCAACCATGTAGTGTCCATATGCTCACGTGAGCAAATACGAAGAACTCCTGAAGAGTTGACGATTTTTTGGCGGAAGAATGATTAAATGTTGGCTTAATCATTTATTCAAAAATGCTCGTCTGAGCTTTAGGTGAGAAAACCTAATTAATTATGACGGAGTGAGGGACCGACCATGGGGTCATGAAACCGGCCCTGGGTTGTCACGTGACCGCCTGACGATCACTTCATGAAAATCCAAAGTGTTTGGAAGAGTTTTGGACCTAATACGAGCAATTGTGCAAATTAGGTCAAAACTATGAAAATTGATGGGACCAGCTTCCGTGAGCCAAAGAGCCAATCTTGGTCGGTCAAGATAGCGTGCTCGTGTCCCCAAGGCGTCCGCGTCTCAGTCCTGAGAATTTTGATATTTTCTGGCGTGCAATTGAGCATCCATTCGAGAAAATATGCCAAAATTAGGGTTTCGACGAAACTGAGGAAAACACCATGAGATGATGAAAAATAATTATAAAATAACGAATGAGGAGGCGTGGGACCGCCATGGTCAAGGCATGGTCGTCCGGTCGTGACCACGGTCCCGTGATGCCTTTTTCTTAATTTTATAATATTTTGATGAATTTATGAAAAATTCATGAATTTTGAGAAATTTGATGAATTTAGGGAGTTTCCATGAATTGAAGGAGTTTTCATGAGTTCATGGAAGCAAAATATTAAAATAATAAAAACACGAGCGCGTGGGACCATGGAGGCATGGTCGGCCGGCTATGGCCCTGTCCCACAAGTTTTTTATCATTTTTTAATATTTTTTAGGTATTTTTGATGATTTGAGTGAATTTTTCCTAATTTGAGAGAAATACCATAAAATCAAGGAATTTGATGAATTCAAGGAAAAATAGGATAAATAATAATAAAATAATAAAGCAAAGGGCGTGTGGGACCGGCTAGGGCATGGCCGGTCGGCTAGTGGCCCGGTCCCACAAGTTTTCATTATTTTATTTTATTTTATTATTATATGATGATTTGTGCAAAAAATACCATGAAATCAAGGAGTTTTTTCATGAAATTAGAGAAATAATAATAATAATAATAATAATAAAATAATAAGGAACCGTGGGGTGTAGGGCCGGCTGGGACCAAGGCATGGCCGGTTGGCCAATGGTCACGCCCCACATTCCTTTCCTTAATTTTATATTATTTGTTATGGATTTATGGAAGTACCATGAAACCGAGGAGCTTCCTCGAGACGAAGGAGATTTGATCAGATGAGAGAATTTTCATCAAATCATGGAAAATAATAAAAATGTATTAAAAATATAAAACTGGTGTGGAACTGACCACGACACGGTCGGTAGGTCTGTCCGTGTTCCCAGCACCTTGGTCAATATTTTTAATTATTTATTATTTTCTTCCCTATTTTGCATAGGTTCATCGTTTCGTTGTATTTTGAAATATTCGTTCGTACGGTGACTATTAGTGCATCGTCGTTGAATACACTTTCACCATTTGAATCGGGGCTTACTTAGAGGTAGCTCAGACGCCCGGTTGTTGATTATTTATTACTAATTGTGGAATTCAGTGAAGAATAATTCGCAAAACTGAGTAATAAGATGTTTATTATTAATTCATAGGATCAGCTGAAGATTCGACTACGAATTCAGAATAATAAAGTGAGCATTACCATTCCATGGGATCGTAGATTCGACCATAGAATCGGAGTAATTAAGATTTATCTATTACCATTTATGAGACCAGTTGTGGATTCGATCATGAAATCGGAGTAATGAGATAATATAGTTATTGCTATTCTATGAGATCAAGTCGTGGATTCGATCATAGAATTAGAACAATTGTTTATTGCCATTCCGTGGGACCAGTCGCAGATTCGACCATGGAATAAGAGCAATTGTTATTTCCATTCCATGGGACCAGTCGTGGATTCGACCATGGAATAGGAGCAATAATAGATTATTTTGGGAATTCAGTAGTGAATGTCACGGCAGAATTAATCTTAATTAGGAATAATTAACTTTGTGGCTATATACTAGCAGAGCAAGCTGTCTAGGAGCGTTAATTATCCTGATATGAGCTTGTCGGTAAGTCATATCCTTTATATAGTCAGGGTAAACTCGTTGTTTGTTCCTGAAGACATTATCGCTCTATACTAGCAGAGCAAGTTGTCTAGGAGCCGTCCATCTCGTGATGCTATATAGAAATAATCACTGAAAGTGTTCAGTATTCATGAGATATGTCGTTGTCCAGTCGTGAGACTACATATCTACATGTACTCTGAGATAAAGTACTCTCCGTTCAGAATTCGATGAGAGACCCGTGTCTCAATACTCACGTCTGATTGTTGGATCAGAGCTTCGTATAATTATGAGTTCACGATTTTAGCCCTTGTCGAAAATCCACCATCTACAGAAGTGGTAGCGGATATTCTTGACTTTGAATTGGTACTAGTGGTGGAATAGAGATAGACCTTTTCTTTTGTGATCTCTGCAGGTGTCTCCCTAGGACTCCAATGGTGTTGAGATTTTTGTCGACTATCTTCATACTGGAACAACAGCTACGCGAATATTCACTTTGTATTTCTGGATGTGGACCCTTCGAGGCATCTCTGGCTTGCTCCATACAACACTTGTGGTGTTTGCAGAAAAGGCGGTTGCTCCACCCGGATCTCCAGAGAAGCCGTTGCGTTCTTCTAAGCAGTAGTCACGTTTTCTTGTGTCTCCACGCGGCTTTCTGGTCCTTTTATCTGGGAGATTTACTGGTGCTCATCTATCCAAGGCATTTTCAGTAGCATTGCTTGAAAAAGCATTTTTATGAAGCTTCTTAGAGAATGGAATACCGGAATTGAAATTGGTTGTTGAACCTAAATTGAATTTAATGATTGAGTTGGGTCCAAGATCCACCCTCTTGAAATTGAGAAAACTGGAATGAATATTGAAATATTGATTTTGCAACCGAGAGGTCAATCTCCCATTGTGGTCGCCAATTATTTGAGGGTAAAAACTGATTCTGCTGATTTTGGCAAATTTGGGTGTGTTGATGAGAAACGAATTCAAATCCTAAACAATGCACTGCGCGGGAGTACTTTTAGATTCGAGAGATCAATCTGTAAGACTCTGGCCTAAACCAAGAAATGGTCGTTCCATATTCAATTCGGTCACAAAGTGAAGGAGAAGGGGTTGGTCTTAGGGAGGGAAGCGAAGAAGGTGTTTGAGATCAGAATGTTGAATTATGAAGGTGTGGCTGTTTATGACTTGTATCAGAATGTGGATATGGATTGCAGAATGTTAGCTATCAGTTCTTGGTGTTTTCTGGATACTTGTGTTGATAACACTTGTCCTCTTCTCTTTGTAGAAATAGGTTGAAAACCTATTTATACAAGTCATTTGAGCGCAACCTTGATCTCGTAGGAAGTGGAGAAGATTAAGTAGTAGAGTAGTGGGGTTGTGTAAGAGGTGGTGGTCATCACGTAGTCACACCTTCATCCACTACTCTCTTAGTTGTTAACCGTTCATCCTTTCCTGACACGTTCTCGTAATCGGCGCGTTGCACGCCGCACGCTGTAAACCGCCATACCAATACCCTAGTAAGTATCCCCCAGTTTGTGACACGTTTGATGTCTCGAGTAAGTGGGTCAAGTTGTGGGACTTGCTGCAAAGAATAGCGTATGGCACAATTCGGTTAAACAACTAAGTTGTTTATGAGGTCGATGTTCATAAAATATCGTATGTATTCAGTGCATATGAAGCATCGCTTTTAAGAAATCAGCTCAAAATAATCGATGTGCATGAAGCATCGTTGTTTTAGAGCTTGATTGAATAAGTCGCGTATTTGAGCGTCTTAAAATAACAGCATGTCCGACCACCTTTGGGTGACCGTTTGAGGGCCGCATGGATGAGACGCCATTTGGTCGATCGCTCCCTGTGAGAGAGAGATGGCCAGTGATCATTTGCCAACGTTGATATAATTTAGGGTTTAGGGGCCATGCAGCCATCCCTATTTTGGATAGTCGAATTAAAGCACCAGGCGTTGATTCGAACGGGCCGATTGGGCATGTGTGAGGATGAGCCGCTAGTGAGTGTGTTGACATCTCCTGGGTCATCTAAAATCGGATCTAAGCCACTCAAATCGGCTGGCGAAGATGAGTGGTCACGATCACCCTACTTTGGGCCGGCAATTTGATGCGCTTTGGTCTTGCTATGAGCAAGTCGATCGACCACGTGTGGAGTTGGTTCGATGGTGAACGCGTTGGCATCTCTTTGATCGTTTGAAATGAAATCTAAGTCGTCCAACTAGGATGGCGAAGTTGGACGGACACGATTCATTTGGGCAGTTGTATAACGCCACTTATTGAATTTATGATTTTAAAGGCTGCACGATCACCCTTCTTTGGGCGTGTGATTCAACGTGTTTTTGGTTTGCAATGGGCAGGTCAATTGACCAAGAATGTAGTTAGGTCTTTGGTGATCACACTAGTACCCTTTTGATCATTCGAGAGAAGATCTAATCCGTCCAACTATGCTGGCAAAGTTGGACGAATGTGATGCATTTGAGACCGCTTTGGTCGGTCTCAGCTCGTTTGATCTCTTCTTAAACAGCGCGATCTCCCATGTTAGGGTTGATCGCTCTAAGCGCTATGGATGTATTAGATGAAAATCGTTCTACTAGGGAGTTAGTGGGCCCGTCGGTGGTCATCGTGATGATTGCCTAATTCCGTTAGGAGCAGACTAGTCCTATTGAATCGCACGGCCAAATCGTGTGGTTGTGATTATTTTTGAGACTGATATTAACAGCCTAGATTTTCCTTAAGGAATTTAAGCGTGTTCGATCGAGCTATCTTAAAAGCGCGTCGATACAAAATTCTCTTTGTTCAGAGAGTGATGCAGCCTGTGTGAGTACTTCCATGCAGATCTAAATACTGGCACTTCGGGAGATTCATGCTACTCTGCTGAGAGTGAACACTTAATCGTCATGTCATGTCAATAATGAGAGTTCGGCTGGGAACATAGCATATACAAATACTAGGCAAGTCATGCATTAGTTGGTAATGCTGGTAAAAATAGAATTCACAAAATATTTGGGATTGCTAATACGCGCACCATTCTGAGTAAATGGTGCAGGTGGTTTGTACACTCTCTCAGGGATATCTTCCTCACTTGGATTCTTAGCACTCTCAGGACCATTAGGGTCCTTAGACGAAGTTTGGTCAACTTCAGTCTATTTTCAGCTGGATTTTTGTCCTTAGGTGGTTCTACCGAGTTCTCTAAAATTCTACCACTCCTAAGGGTGATAACTGTTTTGATATATTCATTGTTGTTAGAACTACCCGACCCATTAACCTGGTTAACTCTTTTCGGATTTGCAGTCGTTTGGCTAGGAAATGTCCCATTCTCCGTATCTTTTAACCGGTTCGAAAGTGGACTTATTTGGGTCTCTAAGTTGGCAATAGCGCGATCACTATTTTGTTGGTTTCGCTGACTCAACAAGACAAAATCATCGAATTTCTGGTTACTCTGGACAACACTTTGGGACAAGATTTTCATAGATTCCTCTAAAGACATCATCTTAGGATCAACTGTACTTGGTTCTGGAATTCACAAATTTTATCTCGTTTGAAAGGTTATAAAAAAATCTACGTAACGAGTACAAACAACAATATAAAATTTAGAGTTTTATGAAAAATTCAGAGGTATTTATCATTTTAAGCACAATTTTAGAAAATTAAATGTATATCCACTATGCAAACCACCACAAAGGATACATAATACTTTATGTAGCCATATTTTGGTTTATGCATTAACTAATTTCGTTGCAACTAATAAAAGGATGTACTCCATCCATTTCAAGAAAAGTGATACTTTCACTTTAGGCACAATTTTCGAAAATTGATTTCATAGCCATTACGCAAACCACCACAAAGGATGCATAACATGAAAATGCGGGGGTACAACAACCACACCCAACAATTCGTTTGGAAATCTGAGAGGACTTACTCCAATATACTTTCTAGAGAATCAACTAGACAGTAAGACTCAATCTAGATTAAAGTATATCAAAGAGTTTAATATCTCTAACTCTTAATTCAATCCGCAATCAGCAAATAGAAATCTGCGAGCCTGATTGAATATAAGAGGAATTACTTGAACGGTACCAAAGACCAATGTTCAAGTGTCAATCAATGTAAATCAACAACTAAAGGTTGGATATTCTAATTGATTGATCTTAACGCACAACCTCTGATATTTCAATTATATAACAAAATATAATGCAGAAAAGAAATAACACAAACACCAGAATTTTGTTAACGAGGAAACCACAAATGCATAAAAACCCCGGGACCTAGTCCAGATTGAACACCACACTGTATTAAGCCGCTACAAACACTAGACTACTACTAATTAACTTCGGATTGGACTGTAGTTGAACCCTAATCAATATCACACTGATTCAAGGTACAGTTGCGCTCTTTATGTCTCTGATCCCAGTAGGATACTACGCACTTGATTCCCTTAGCTGATCTCACCCACAACTAAGAGTTTCTACGACCCAAAGTCGAAGACTTGATAGACAAATTTGTCTCACACAGAAAAGTCTATAGGATTGAATAAATCTATCTCCCAGGGAAATACCCAAGAGTTTTTGTTCCGTCTTTTTATAAATCAAGGTGAACAAGAACCAATTGAGAAACCGAACTTATATTCCCGAAGAACAACCTAGTATTATCAATCACCTCACAATAAAATTAATCGACTAGCGAAACAAGTTATTGCGGAATCACAAACGATGAGACGAAGTTTGTTTGTGATTACTTTTTACCATTAGATGAAAACCTGATTCAACCAAGCTAATATCTTTCAACCGTTAGATCGAACTTAGCTTGTTACACACAAATGAAATGTACTCTCATTTAGGTTTATGTAACCGTACCTAAATGCGTACACCATATTGGTTCACAAATAGTTAACCGATTTTAGCCATATGATTACTCTCATATCAACCTTATTCATACTAACCATAGCTAGTTCAAATGAAGAGTTGTTAAATTTTTTAGAAAACACATTTGAAATCAAATCGGTTTGATTCACTTGAATCAATTATGAACATTATAGCAACGGTTTGCAAAGATTGCATTCCTTATGATTTAAATGTTTAATTTCATGAACTTGACTGATTTGACAAAGTAACCAGCTTAAGTACGCGTACGGGTATGCATACTTAAGCAACTAGTTTTGAGTTTGTGAAGTTTCCAAACTCAGCAGAAATTTACGGTTCAAAAACTTCCGCCAGTATGCGTACGGGTACGCATACTTAAGGTGACTGGTTTGTGAGTTTTGTCGAAACCAAACTCAGCAAAAATTCTCGGTTTGAGAACTTCCGCCAGTATGCGTACGGGTACGCATACTTAACCCGTCTCCTTCACCAAATTCGTATACACACATATGCATACTATTGGCTTCCGGTTTATGGACTTATACACTAATGTGCGAACACACTATATATGCTTATATCCAAAGATGGTTACATCATCAACTCTTTATTTCAATCATTGAAACATTCTTCTATAATGCTAATAGCCGTTTTCGCACACTATATGTTACTCGGCAATTTTCAAGATATTG
Organism: Papaver somniferum; assembly: GCF_003573695.1. Taxonomy (NCBI): domain Eukaryota; kingdom Viridiplantae; phylum Streptophyta; class Magnoliopsida; order Ranunculales; family Papaveraceae; genus Papaver; species Papaver somniferum. Next base: position 59,936,132 of record NC_039366.1, read on the forward strand.
AAATAATCATTATTGAAACCTTCCAAGTCTTACACCAAATGATTGTATCATACAAACCATGTAAGATGTTACTCGGTAATTTTCTCATGATATAAGATGAACTTTGTCGAAGCGAAAGCTTACCAACACATATTTCGAGAAATATGTAAGCGAGATATACTCAGCTCGAAATCTCAAATGGGTGTAGAGAAAACTATATCGTAACACGACTTATGTCTCAATATAGGAGATATTAGAAATAGACTTTCCAAGTGATAGATAAGTTCAAGTCTCCACATACCTTTTATCGAAGAAGTTCCACAAGCTCCCCTTAGTAGTTCTTCTTCTTCAAGAGATGAACGTCGAGAGATTTAAGCTCAACTACATTATTTATGTCCTAGTCCGAGACATCTACAAATAGGATAGAAATGAAGACTTATAGTTTTGATCACTAACATTGACAAACATGCTTGAGATAGCAACGCATGCGAGTTTTGACCGAGCAATGCTCTAACATAACAAATCATGCAACCATTGGTTTATGGATCTACTAATTTTCCGTTTCTGGAAAAGTGATAATTTCACAGAAAAAAGGACACATTCAATCCGTTTCAGGAAAGGTGATACTTTCGCCCCGTTTCAGAAAAAGTGATGCAGTATCACTTTTCCTGAAACGAAGCGAAAGTGTCACTTTTTTGAAACTGAGCACAAATATCACTTTTTCTAAAATAAGACGAAAGTAGTCGCAGACAAACCCCATCTGGGTTGAATCAGGTTTTTCATCTAACGGTGAATATTGAATGCTTTGTTACCAAGGTAACTTGGATTGCAAACCCTGATTTGAAAACTATATAAAGGAGATCGACCAAATAATTAACTCAGTCGATTGTGCTCAACATAAGAAACCTTATGGAACAATACAGTATATGCACAAATATTGTGGATCGGAGATCGACCAAATACTGCGGAATAGACAAGGAATCATTCTATTTTGCATCACTATTTGCACAATGACATATAATAGACTTAATCCTTGTAAAAAAAAAAGTTTTATCCTTTCTTTCATCAAAAACATGACATAAAAGGCTTTAACTTTTGTAATGTCAAAAGTTCATTCTATCTTCCATCAATACATTCATATCGACATAATAGAGATAACTTTTGAACAAGTATGGGACAGTCACAGATTCACGGACGTAAACAACATATCCATAACAATTTGCAATATATAAAATCATAAAGATTAAAATTGCAAAAATCATCTTCCAAAAAATACTTTAGAATTTAAATAAATAAATCTAAAAATAATGAAGATGAAAATCGGTGGACATAGCTATGTGTACTCACAATAATGGCTAATCCAAACCCTAGTTATTCTTCTAGAAACAAAAGAAGATTTACTAGACATTATAGAGCTTTCTCAGAGCATCTACAGAGAATTCCTTCTCATTATTGAAAAACCATTGAAAATGGGATCATTCAATTCCTCCAAATCTTCAGAAATATCAGTTAGCTTACTAAGCTCTCTTTTTAGTTCACACAAGGTGTTCTTTGTTAGAGACAACATTTGTTCATAGTGAGAGATTTCTCTTATAGAAGAAATGATTCGAGATTTTAAATCATTCCTTTTCCCGATGAAATCCTTCACCATATCCCTAAAGTTATTATCAGAATGATAAACAGACAATAGGCAGTTAGAGGAGGAACCTGGATCATCATTTGTGTTCTTTGCCTTCCTTTTCTTTGAAGAAGAAACTCCTTCACACAGATACACATTAACTGCTTTTATAGCATCTATGTTGGTGGTACCTCTAATTATAGGGGCCATGAGATTGTATCTTTAGAGAGGAAGGAGAAGAACAGTAATAAATATACTCTAGGATAGTAAAAACCCTAAAGAACCCTGAAAAAGTCTTCACGGTTCATGATCCATTATCACTTTTGAACAAGAAGCTATTTACTTTCTCAAAATGGAACAGAAAAATCAACAAAAGATTTATAAGACTTGAACCAACCTTGAAGTAATCCTTATTTTTCAAGTCCAAAGAATAAGGATATAATTTATTACTATGATTGAAGTAGTAATAGAGTGAACAGAGTGTTCACATCTTGTGTCACCGAATGACGTTTCAAGGTTTGTTGAGTACAACGACTTACCTTGTTTATCTCTGATTCTTTTGGATTTCTTCTTGTGCTCAGGCATCTCTGACTGTTTCCCCAGAGTCAGATTCATCTTTTGCATGTTATTTTGAAGTTTGGTGATTCTTTTACAGTTTCTCTTGAATCTCCAACACTTACTTTGAACATGACTTGTATTTCCACAAAAGGAGCAGAGCAGATGAGGCTTGCTTTGTGAAGATGACTCCTGTTTATCACAACACTCGGGATGTCACAGCGCTCGGGATCTTTTGTTCCAGAACCGGTTGAGTTTGTTATGCACACAGTCTTACTTTTGAACCCTAAACCTTGTGTGTTTCCAAAAGCCTTTTGACCAAATAACATTGCTGAGATTTTATCTGAGCTTCCTGACAACCTTTGCAGGTCACACATGAGAGAATTGATCTCCTTTTCTTTTAGAAATAGGGTTATGGTAAATTCATCATTAAGACATACAATCTCAAGAGTCTTCATATGCAGTGATGATTCAAGTTTATTCAACAATTGTTTTAGTTGAATATTCTCCTAATGAATTTCTTCATATTTATTCAGAAAGATTTCAGTGTCCGACTCGCATTCACTGGAAATTGAGTTACACGGAGCTTCTGCCGAGAGGGCTGAACTTTCCTTATTCACTTCAACTGTGTGAAAGGTATTGGAACACTGAGGTTCTTCTTGACTTGGATCATCAGAAGCAATAGAGAGAGAGGGTGATCTCTCGAATCCTTTGCTTTTCTTTACCATGTCCTTGATTTTTTGTGTAATCAATGATTTATTAAAATCAACGTGATTAGGACAACATTCATCAGCCCATGACAAGCTAGAAGCGTTTCTTGTAATGGTCACAACATTGAACACAGAGGTTCTGACTGTATTCTGATCAAGATCAAGTAATTTAATCTTTCATACAAGAGTACTTCTGGAAAGAGTATCAAGGCTATTTCCTTCAACGATGGAATGCTTCTTAGAATCGTATCTAGATGGCAACGATCAGAGAATTTTCATCACATTGTCTTTTTCAGGAATAGTCTTACCCAATGCAAAAGATGCATTAACAATTTCAGACACTTTGTGATTAAACTCATCAAATGAATCTTCATCTGCCATACGAAGGTTTTCCTAATCAGAATTAAGGTTTTGAAGCCTAGCTTCCTTTTCTCTGGTATTACCTTCGAATACGGTTTCTAAGATATCCCAAGCATATTTAGACCTAGTACATGTAGTCACATGGTGATGAAGATCTGGGGTAATGGCATGTATGATGGCATTCAAACCGTCAGAGTTTTGCTTTGCAGCAAGTATCTCGGCAGCATTGTATTCACCAATGTTCTTTGGAACGTTCACATTCCTACTGCCACAACGGGAGCATCATGGCCATTAACTACATAAACCCATGATTGAAAATCACGCGCTTGAAGAAATACACGCATAACAATTTTCCACCATAAATAATTAGAGACATCGAAGACTGGTGGTACGTTTATAGAGAGAGCACCTTTATCCATATCAGATCGCTACAAACACAGACTTATGAGGTCTTTAATGTGTTTGCCTGCTCTGATACCAATTGAAAATGCGGGGGTACAAAAACCACACCCAACAATTCGTTTGGCAATATGAGAGGACTTACTCCAATACACTTTCTAGAGAATCAACTAGACAGTCAGACTCAATCTAGATTAAAGTATATCAAAGAGTTTAATATCTCTAACTCTTAATTCAATCCGCAATCAGCAAATAGAAATTTGCAAGCCTGATTGAATATAAGAGGAATTACTTGAACGGTACCAAAGACCAATGTTCAAGTGTAACTCAATGTAAATCAACAACCAAAGGTTAGAAATTCTAATTGATCGATCTTAACGCACAACCTGTGATATTTTAATTATATTACAAAATATAATACGTAAAAGAAATCACACAGACACCAGAATTTTGTTAACGAGGAAATCGCAAATGCAGAAAAACCCCGGGACCTAGTTCAGATTGAATAACACACTGTATTAATCCGCTACAGACACTATCCTACTACCAATTAACTTCGGACTGGACTGCAGTTGAACCCAAATCAATCTCACACTGATTCAAGGTACAGTTGTGCTCCTTACGTCTCTGATCCCAGCAGGATAATATGCACTTGATTCCCTTAGGTGATCTCACCCACAACTAAGAGTTGCTACGACCCAAAGTCGAAGACTTGATAGACAAATTTGTCTCACACTAGAAAAGTCTATAGGATTGAATAAATCTGTCTCACACAGAAATACCCAAGAGTTTTTGTTCCATATTTTGAAAAATCAAGGTGAACAGGAACCAATTGATAAACCGGACTTATATTCCAGAAGAACAACCTAGTATTATCAATCACCTCACAATAAACTTAATCGACTAGTGAAACAAGTTATTGAGGAATCACAAACGATGAGACGAAGTTTGTTTGTAATTACTTTTCTATCTTGCCTATCGTAGATATAAAATCTCGAGCCAATTATTCCAATTGCACTCAACAAGATATATACAACAAGATTAGATCATGAACTACAAAGAGAAATAGTTGGGTATGGCTTCACAATCCCAATGAAGTCTTCAAGTCGTTAACCTACAGGGTCTCGAGAAGAAACTTAAGGTTAAAGGAGAATCGACTATAGTTATGCAACTAGTAACACACATGAGGTGTGGGGATTAGTTTTCCCAGTTACTAGAGTTCTCCTTTATATAGTTTTCAAATCAGGGTTTGCAATCCAAGTTACCTTGGTAACAAAGCATTCAATATTCACCGTTAGATGAAAAACCTGATTCAACCAAGCTAATCTTTCAATCGTTAGATCGAACTTAGCTTGTTACACACAAATGAAATGTAACATCATTTAGGTTTATGTAACCGTACCTAAACGTGTATACTAGGTTGGTTCACAAATAGTTAACCGAGGTTAGCCATATGATTACTCTCATATCAACCTTATTCATCTTAACCATAACTAGTTCAAATGACTCAAATAAAACTAGTTAAGAGTTGTTCAATTGTTTAGAAAACACAATTGAAATCAAATCGGTTTGATTCACTTGAATCAATCTTGAACATTATAGCCACGGTTTGCAAAGATTGCAATCCTTATGATTTAAATGTTTAAGTTCATGAACTTGACCGATTTGACAAAGTAACCAACTTAAGTATGCGTACTTAAGCAACCGGTTTTGAGTCTGTGAAGTTTCCAAACTCAGCAGAAATTTTCGGTTCAAAAACTTCCGCCAGTATTAGAGCTGGCAAACAAGCCAAAACCCGCGGATAAACCCGTACCCAGCCGGTGAAAACCCTAACCCGGCTTGGCTGGGTTATAAACAAGTCGGGTTAGGGTTAGAGAAATGGTGGCTTGTTAGTAAACAGGTTAACCCGTGCCCGGCCTGTAAGCCCGCAGGTAAACCTTTAAACCCGTGTACAGTAATAATTATTATTTTTCACCGTTGGATTATGTAGGACTAGGGTCAATACTTAATCCTACCCCTATGTTAAAGATATAAAAACATTAAAATCCTAGCAGACAGATCTTTTCATTTCTTCTTCTTTTTTCTTTTCTTTTTTCTCCCCACCGTCTTCTCATGCGGATGCGGCTGCGCCTCCCACCTCTTTCTCATTCTTCTTCCTATTCTTCTAATCTTCTTCTTATCCATACAGAGAGTTAGGGTTTTCATTTAATTACACTGTTAAGTGAAATCAAACAGTGGATGCGATTTTGGTTGAGTCTGATGAAATCGAGATGAACTGAAGAAGGTGGATAAATCATAGAAAATGAAGTTCTGTGATAAAATTGGATATGGGTTTATATGATTCAAGGGTTTGAACTGTTTTGAATCAAGAATTTAGGGTTTGATCAATTCATGAAGAGATTAGGGTTTTGAGAATTACAGTTGCTATTGTTGTTGTTAATGAGGTTAGGGTTTTGAATCTGGGATTGAGACTAGAGTGAAATTGATCGAATTTGAAGATGGTAATGATTCGAAATAATTTATATTTGTCTGTGGTTGAGCTGTGGCAAGGGTTTCGATGTCTCTCTGATTTGGTGGAGTTTGAGATGCGTGTAACAAAGCTATAAATTTTGTTGTGGTGGTTTGATTGAATGGTGCTTTCAAGGAAATATGTTAGAGTTGTAAGGGTTCAACTGGATTGCTGCTAATTACACTGTTAATTACTCACAGTATTCAGTTGGTAGTTGATAGCCCCATTTTTCGTCAAAGTATTGTATTAAACTCTGTTGATTGTGTGAATTTTAGTGTTGTTTTTTTAACATATACGTTTACGTGATAATTGTATCTTCGATTCGAGGATCAAGAGAAAGACTTATACTTCTGTTGATGAACCTAAAATTATTAAGGTAAGCATTCTGAGTTGTTAATAATGGAGACATGGGTTTGTAACTGTTGGTGGATATCTGGTGGTGGTTTGAAGCTTTGTCTCTGTGAATCATCCAAAAATAAGATGGAGTTTCAGAAATTGAATAGAGAATTAGAGATTAAAGATTTTGATTTTTGTGTTGAATGGATATGTGTTTGATTTTTGTGTTAAAATTGAATGGATCTTTGTTTGATTTTTGTGTTGAAAATAGATTGAAGATGACCAAAGCTTAAACAGGACCACAAATTAACTAAATTAAGTTTCAATTTTTACATCAATTAAACAAGCCTGGCTAACCCGTGAACCCGCAAGTTTTACCCGTTACGGGCGCGGGTTGGAGAAATGACCACCCGTGAAAAATACCAGCCCGCAAGCTTTGGCCCGTTTTAACCCGTACCCGTGTAACCCGTAACAAGCCAGCCCTGGCCCGCCCGTTAGCCAGCTCTAGCCAGTATGCGTACGGGTACGCATACTTAAGGTGACTGGTTTGTGAGTTTTGTCAAAACCAAACTCAGCGAAAATTCTCGGTTTGAGAACTTCCGCCAGTATGCGTACGGGTATGCATACTTAACCTGTCTCCTTCACCAAATCCGTATACACACATATGCATACTCTTGGCTTCCGGTTTATGGACTTATACACTAATGTGCGAATACACTATATATGCTTATATCCAAAGATGGTTACATCATCAACTCTTTATTTCAATCATTGAAACATTCTTCTATAATGTTAATATCCGTTTTCACACACTATCAACATCAAAGCAATTTTCAAGATATTGAAATAATCATTATTGAGACCTTCCAAGTCTTACACCAAATTATTGTATCACACAAACCATGTAAGATGTTACTCGGAAATTTTCTCATGATATAAGATGAACTTGGTCGAAGAGAAAGCTTACCAACACATATTTCGAAAAATATGTAAGCGAGATATACTCAGCTCGAAATCTCAAATGTGTATAAAGAAAACTATATCGTAACACGACTTATGTCTCAATATAGTAGATAGTAGAAATAGACTTTCCAAGTGATAGATAAGTTCAAGTCTCCACATACCTTTTGTCGAAGAAGTTCCACAAGCTCCCCTTAGTAGTTCTTCGTATTCAAGAGATGAACGTCGAGAGATTTAAGCTCAACTACACTATCTATGTCCTAGTCCGAGACATCTACAAATAGGCTAGAAATCAAGACTTATAGTTTTGATCACTAACATTGACAAACATGCTTGAGATAGCAACGCATGCGAGTTTTGACCGAGCAATGCTCTAACATAACAAATCATGCAACCATATTTTGGTTTATGGATCTACTAATTTTCCGTTTCTGGAAAAGTGATAATTTCACATTCTGTTTCAGGAAAAATGACACATTCACTCCGTTTCAGGAAAGGTGATACTTTCTCCCCGTTTCAGAAAAAGTGAAGCAGTATCACTTTTCCTGAAACAGAGCGAAAGTGTCACTTTTTTTGAAACTGAGCACAAATATCACTTTTTCTAAAATAAGGCGAAAGTAGTCGCAGACAAACCCCATCTTTAGATTCTTCTTCGGTCTACCCTCCCATCGTGGCAACGATTGTACTAGTAACATTAATCCCCTGTTTGGTGGATTAGAATGCAGTGTATGCTGCGCATAATTTCATTGTTTTGGGTTGTTCTTTCGAGACGGAAGAACGGTTACACCAGAAAATTCAGGGAAATATTCAAAGAAGCTAGATATTTCAGAGGGAAAGATCTTCTGGCTGATGATACTTCAAAGAAGAGCAACTCTTGGATCTGGAAAAGCATCCAAACTGGTCTACAACTCATAAAGAAACATTACATATGGGAAGTAGGAGATGCAAATTCAATTCTGGCTCATAAACATTTTTGGTTCCATACAACTAAAGACAGAAATTCTAATCTCTCAGCCTTATCACAAACTCATCTGGATACTACTTTAAAATTTTCAGATTACATAAACACTGAAGCCAAGACTTGGAATGAGGATAAACTGAATGAGCATTACAGCAACACCCAAATTCAACAGATATTACACATCAGAATTCATGATTCAAGCAAAGATATAATAAGGTGGCCCTTAACCAGAAGTGGGAGATTCACAACTAAATCTCTTTACAGAGAACTCATAAAAGCTCAAGGTTTGCATCAGCAGAATAACCCTCTTCAGGAGTATCAATGGTTAAAGTTATGGCACATGGAAGTACCTTACAAGATCCAACAATTCATGTGGAACTGCTTTCATGAAATCCTGTCATTGAACAAAAAGATCAGCAAGTATAAACAAGATATAAGCAATTTATGCACTTTCTGCAATAATGAGGAGGAAACTGCCACTCACTTGCCCCTTCGGTTGACTATTGTTGAGCCAACATGGGTGTACACGTTTGGGTACGGTTCATAAACCTAAATGAGGGTACATTTCATTTTTGTATAACAAGCTAAGTTCGATCTAACGGTTGAAAGATATTAGCTTGGTTGAATCAGTATTTTCATCTAACGGTGAATATTGAATTCTTTGTTACCAAGGTAACTTAGAGTGCAAACCCTGATTTGAAAAATATATAAAGGAGAACTCCAGCAACTGGGAAACCTCATCCCCACACCTCCGGTGTGTTACTAGTTGCATAAGCTAGAGTCGATTCTCCTTTAACCTTAGGTTTTCCTAAACCTTGTAGGTTAACGACTTGAAAGACTTCGTTGGTATTGTGAAGCCAGACCCAACTATTTCTCTTGTAGTTGCGTGTGATTTTGCCTGATTCTATCGTTTGAGTACTATCTTCTCTAAGATTTGCTCGAGATTAATTTTTCCGATAGGAAAGATAAAACGTGATCACAAACATCTTCGTCTCATCGTTTGTGATTCCATAATATCTAGTTTCGCCATCATACGATTTAGATTATTATGAGGTGATTGATAATACTAAGTTGTTCTTCGGGAATATAAGTCTGGTTTATCAATTGGTTCCTGTTCACCTAGATTTATCAAAAGACGGAACAAAAACTCTTAGGTATTTCTGTGGGAGACAGATTTATTCAATCATATAGACTTTTCTGTGTGAGAAAAATTTGTTTATCAAGTCTTCGACTTTGGGTCGTATCAATTCTTGGTTGTGGGTGAGATCAACTAAGGGAATCAAGTGCGTAGTATCCTGCTGGGATCAGATACGTAAGGATCACAACTGTACCTTTAATCAGTGTAAGATTGATTAGGGTTCAACTACAGTCCAGTCTGAAGTTCATTGGTAGTAGGATAGTGTCTATAGCGTCTTAATACAGTGTGGTTTTCAATCTGGACTAGGTCCCGGGGTTTTTCTGCATTTGCGGTTTCTTCGTTAACAAAATTATGGTGTCTGTGTTTTTTTTTCCGTATTATATTTTGATATATAATTTAAATATCAAAGGTTGTGCGTTAAGATCAATCAATTAGAATATCCAACCTTTGGTTGTTTATTTACATTTATTGACACTTGAACATTGGTCTTTGGTACCGTTCAAGTTAACTCCTCTTATGTTCAGTCGGCCTCGCATATTTCCATTTGCTGATTGCGGATTGAATTAAGAGTTAGAGATATAAACTCTTTGATATACTTTTATCTAGATTGAGTCTGAATGTCTAGTTGATTCTCTAGAAAGTGTATTGGAGTAAGTCCTCTCAGATTTCCAAACGAATTGTTGGGTGTGGTTGTTAGACCCCCGCTTTTTCAGTTGGTATCAGAGCAGGAAAACACGTTAAAGACCTTATAAGTTTGTGTTTGTAGCGATATGAGGATGGACGATATTGTCTCTGATAAACGCATCGCCAGAAATAAAATTTATGTTTCTATAAAGTATATTAAAGAGAAAGATTAGTCAATATCAAATATAGATGAACCTAGTGTTCCAATGAAACAAACAAGTGTTGACAAGTGTTTCCCTGACTACCTTACTGATGAGTCTGACTCAGAAGTTGAAAGGAATACAACCAAAGAAAGTTCAACGATTCTAAAACTTCTTGAGATTCAGGCTAATAATGTCAATCGGTTGAAACACAAAGTCACTGTCCTTTTTGGTATGATAAATGAGCGTGACTCTCTTCGAAAAATTCTTAGTGAGGAAAACGGCTCTGTCTGTCCTACACAGAACCTTCATTAGGAAAAACTCATAATGCTTTGGAAACTGAACGTCTTTTGAGTAAACTCTCTATTCAAGGAGGTTCCAAAGAGTCCGATATACCAACTGCTTCTGATTTAATTGGAAAATTTTCCAGTTCAGAAGCAAAATCAAAATCCCTTCCTATTAAAAAGGATATGCTTGTGTCTTCCTCTAATCAAGGAATTTCTACATCACATGGAAGGAAGAAGTCTCCCAACAATGGTGTTAAGACTGTTCCCTCTAATCACTTTCGTGATCAGAAAGTATGTCTCTTTTGTGATTCAAAAGGACATATTGAACAAAAGAGGAATTCCAGGTTGAATGACAATTCTATTGTTGGTCTTCAACACACCTTAGATCTTACTCTCAAAGGTGTAACTGACATTCGTATGTTTAAACCAATTAGTTTTAGTACTCACCCTGTGTATTGTACCAGGAAAGTCAGTTCGATATGTTCCTTAAATGTTAAAAAGCAAAACAGTCTTCCTAAACCATTTCGTCGAAGAAGAACTCATGGATCTTCTTATGAGAAAAAGAGAGATAAAATTTGTTCTTGATGCGAAAAAGGTACCAGAAGAAGGAAGCGAAACAAGAGATTTGGAAGACATCCTAAAAATGATAATAAAAGCATACAAAGAATTCATCAACATGATATCAATTCCCCTTGGTCAAATTCCTTCAGGTAAGAAAGGAAACTATGTGTCATATATTGATAATAGTAGATTCTATGATAATTTTTCACATCATAACGGTTTTCCTTTAAATATTAAAAATAAGTTTAACCGTAAACATCATACTTGTGTTAATTAATCACAAGGTTGAAACCTCACTCTCAAGAAAAATCCTGGAAGAGTGAGATGTATTCAGGTATACTTGATGGCAAAATGTTTTTCTGATTTTCCATGCTAATTTTTTATCGCTCTTAGCTGGATGATATTTCACAAACATTTTTTTGCATAAGTATTTGTATTTGGTTTTGCGATTCTTTTGAAATTTCTTATGTCAAAATTGCGAAGCTCTAAATTTTTATCTTGTGAGAATAAAATCTATTTGAGCCGAGTTCTGTGAGATTTACTCTCCTAGCAAATATTGGGTAAACTCTTTGTTTCCAATTTTGTCACCCCTGGTATTTTCTTTGATAGGTGTAAGGTTATGTTCGTGCGTGTACCTACTTTGCATGGAACGAACCAAACTGGGAAACCTTATAAATACCAAAAACTTTCGTGAGAGTTCGTGTACTTTTGTTTTTGCGTCTTTCTCAAGAATGGGGTCTCCCTCAAGCTCTTGGAATCTACCAGCTAATTCAATTGATGATTCTGTGTATTTGGAGTTTGTGTTAAAGAAGAAAAGAATTCTTGTTGAAAGTGACGAACTCGAATCCTGTGCATCATTCTACTATGCTTTCTCTCACCAAGATTGAGAGAATGCTGAGATGGTTTCTGCTGAAGTGGTTCATGGTTTTCTCACTGATTTCGGGAAAACTTAACTGAAGCTTGAAGACTCTGTGAACGATATTAATCTACTTCGTGTTGAGTTGAAAAAGGTTAATTATAACCTTGTTCTCATGAAGTCACAGGTCAAGGAACTTCTCAATGAGGATATCTTCTCTGAAGTTACTTATGATGTTGTCTGTCACAAGCTTGATGATGTTGTGGTCCATGAAGATTCCAGTCATGAACTCTGATTATCGCTTGTGATCAGTTTCTGGGTTTTAGAGTTGTCTTTAGTTTTTCTTCTTTTTGTCTAGGAAACTTCTTATGAGAATTTTTATTCTTGTTTTTGTTTAGAAGGATTACTAGGGTTTGGAATAGCCATTATTGTGATTACACATAGTTAGTTCCAAACGTTTTTTCATCTTCAATGTTTTTAGATTTATTTATTTAAATTCTAAGTTATTTGGAAGATGATGTTTGGAATTTTAATCTTTATGGTTTTATATATTGCAAATTATGATGGGATATGTTGTTTACGTCCGTGAACCTTGATTGTCCCATACTTGTTCAAAAGTCATCTCTATTATATGTCGGTATGAAAGTATTGATAAAAAATAGAATGAACTTTTGACAAACAAAAGTTATGCCTTTTATGTCATTATGCAAATATTGATGGAAGAAAGGATGAACTTTTGTTTACAAGAATTTTCTATTTTATGTCATTGTGCAAATGTGATGGAAAATAGAGTTATTTCTTGTTTATTCCGCAGTATCGATCTTCCCGGATCCACATCTTTGTGTTTTTAATGTGTTGCTCTGTAAGTTATCTTATGTCGAGCATGTGCAGTTGAATTGATCAACTTGTATGGTTAATTCTATTGATTTTTTGGATACAAATTCATATTTTCATGTGATTTGGTTATATCCAATGAAATCCTTATTTTCTTGTAAAAACAAGGTCTCCTTTGTTGTTCTCTCGGGAATGACATTTTATGGGGGAGAGTTCGTTTATGAACTTGTGCTTAATCGCCATATCTTTGTGGGGAGTGCGGCTGTGGAATTTTATAGGGGTTATCTTGCATCTTTATAAACTCCTTGATGAATGCAATTAGCTTCGGCTTTATGATTGCATCTAAATTTGTTGGTATGTTTGTTCTCTTTTGGTCATGAAGAATCTCTATGGAAATTTCATTAGGATCCCACTAGTTTTCGTACTGTTAGAGCATTGCTCGGTTGAATCCACTAGCGTTGGTATGTCAAGTTAGTTGTCAATTTTAGTTGCCAAATGGATTCTTGATTTAGCATACCAAAGATAGTTTCGGACTAGATTAGGTCTAAGAAGAATCGAAGCTATCCTTAAAGGATGAAGATTGAATACTACAAGAAGACATCAACAAGTACTTTAACAACAAAGGTATGTGATTGATTTCATTCGGATTCTTGTTCAATTCTACCTTTCTAATCTATCGAGATAAATGCTCACTCTATGGAAAACGTACATTTATGTATATATACTTGAGGTTATTTGATTCATGACTTTGGTGACTATAACCTTTATCCCTATAGAGGATCTCATGTTATAGTGAATGAGCTTACGAATTCAAAAGAGCCAAGAATCACTCAATTCCGAGTTATAATGATGAAGTTATGAGTGATTTATTAAAGTAACAATTATAAGTGTTGCTGTAATTGTTACAGTTCGTTAGTAGGAAACAATCCATGGACTGTTTGTTACGGTTCACGGACTTGGGCCCAATTACGTGACTAAAACGCATTTTTGGTCAAGTTGGCGATGTTTCCTTATCTAGACAAGATGGTTATTAATCCAAACATATTTGAATACCATATTAAAGTGTTTGTGATAACTTTTAATTCCTGCCAAATTTAAAATGTGACTTATTCACATAAATACAATATTTGCTAATTAATTATTTATTTAATTATTTTGGCAAGAGTCGTAACTTAGGAAAGACTCCCAAAATTAGGAGAGTCTTGAAAAAGGAAAATAGCTATGCTTACCTTTCAAGCTACCTTTCACTATAAATAAAGGGTTCATGAGTGTTACACGTTTTCATCCCCTTTGGAAAATTTGTGTAAGCTTCATAAAGTTATTTTCCATGTCTTATGTTCTTCGTGAACAAGAGTGAGATAACAATATTTGTATTGGGAATCACAAAGACGAGTTGGATTTAATCTTCGTGATTGATTATACAACTTGTAATCTAGGTTTTTCACCTCTTGTCTATTCTAAGGTTTTCTCTTGTGATATAAACCGTTCAAGAGTTGTTGATCAAAAACCCAAGGTTTTGATAGATTTCAGTTTCCGATCGTATACCAACACTTGGTAGTCGAAATCGGAAGCTATAAAGAAAACTTCGAGTAAGGTATCTCGTAAAAAACCTTAAGAAGTTTTAAACAAGGTATCTCTAGATTTATTCTAGTTGTTCTTGTTGTAGAATCACTAGGTTTCTCTTCCTTCATTGAAGAGTATAATAATCCCTAATCTACAAGTTTGTTTTGATATTACTTTACCTAGTAATTGTTTTTATCAAAATAAACACAAGACTTCCAAACCCTTGATTTACATCTAAAGGAAATCAAATCGGTGTTTTGTGCAAACAAAAGATCGAATCGTATCAATCGTGTTGTTGTATCTTCTAAAGAGAGCCTTGAGTTCTGCTAGAAGATTTACGAGAAGAATTCCTAAAGACAATCGGTATTGTGCTAGGAGTCTTATTAGTGCTGAAGCAGGTATTACATCTAGTCCGAATAGGTAGTAGGAAATTGGTGTAACAACTTATAATCAGTGTGTGTTTATTCTGGACTAAGTCCCGGGGTTTTCAGCATTTGCGGTTTCCTCGTTAACAAAATTTCTGGTGTCTGTGTTATTTCTTTTCCGCATTATATTTGTTTATATAATTGAAATATCACAGGTTGTGCGTAAGTTCAATCAACTGTGAATCCGACCTTTGGGTTGTTGATAAAATTGATTGACACTTGGATATGGTTTTTGATACCGTCCAAGTTATTTCTTATATTCAATCGAGCTCGCAAATTCTTATTTGTTTGATTGCGAATTGAATTGAGAAATTGAGATATAACTCTTTGATATACTTTTCTCAAGTTTGAGTATGATTGTATAGTTGATTCTCATGAAAGTATATTGGAGTCAGTCCATACAGATTTCCAAACGAATTATTGGGTGTGGTTGTTAGACCCTCACTTTTTCAATTGGTATCAGAGCAGGCAAACACGCTAAGACCTCATAAGTCTGTGTTTGTATCAATCTGATTCTATGGACAAAAGTGTTATCTTTATAAACGTACCGCCAGCCTTCGATGGCACGAACTATTTATGGTGGAAAATTGCTACGCGTGCTTTTATTGAAGCGCGGGATTTTCAATCATGGGTTCGTATTGTTAATGGCTATAATCCTCCATTAGTTACAGTAGACGGTGTAATTGTTGCAAAGGATATTGGTGATTATGATGATCTTGAGATTCTTGCTGCAAAGCAAAATTCTGACGAATTAAATGCTATCATCCATGCCATTACCCCAGATCTTCAGCACCACGTTACTACGTGTAGTAAGTCTAAAGATGCTTGGGATATCTTATAAACCGTATTCGAAGGGTATGCCACAGAGAAAGAAGCAAGGATTCAAAATCTAGCTTCTGACTGGGAAAACCTTCGCATGTCTGATGACGAAACCTTTGATGAGTTTAACCAAAGACTTTCTCAAATAGTTAACTCCTCATATTGACTAGGAAGAACTATTCCGGAGAAAGTTATTGTGTGCAAAATTCTCAGGTCTCTACCATCAAGATACGAGTCTAAGAAACATGCTGTTGAAGAAGAAAACGATATTTCTACACTCTCCAGAATACTCTTGTTGGAAAGTTAAAGATCTTTGATAATGAACACGCATCTAGAAAATAGGTGATTTCTCTTAAAGCTGCAAACAATTCTGAATCCTCTAAGGATGTTACTCCATGAAAATTTAGAAAACTCTTGAGAGACAGGAAAAAGAGTTTTTCTAAAGTTACAACATCTCCTAATAATGATGTTCAATGCTATAACTGTCGTGTTAGAGCACTGCTCGGTCAAACTCGCATGCATTGTTATCTCAAGCATGTTTGTCAATGTTAGTGATCAAAACTATAAGTCTTGATTTCTAGTCTCTTATAGCTAAGTCTCGGACTAGGATAGTAAGTGTAGTTGAGCTCAAGGACTTCATGGCGATTCATCATACAAGTAGAAGGACTACTCAAGGAACCGGTGGAACTTCTCGACAAAAAGGTATATGGAGACTTGAACTTATCTGTCACTCAAAATTCTATCTATTCTATCTCCTACTCTTTGAGACAAAACTCGTATGCTATATATATAGACTAGATTATACACATTTGGTATTTCGAGCCGAGTATACCTCGCCTATCTATATCTCGAAATATGTGTTGGTAAGCTTTTCGCTTCGACCAAGTTTATCTTTACCTAGTGACAAAAGTCATGAATGTTTCAATCACTTTGAAAATTTCTTTGACGAGAAATGGTGTAACAACTGTATAACGTCCTCTAAGAATGTTTCAATGATTGGAATGAGAGTTTAGATTACATAACCAATGTATTCCTTGAACCGAAGTTCTCGAACTTTGTTGATCAAGAGAACCAGAAGTATGGCAAGTGCCAAGTACGCGAACTGCCGAAGTTCTCAAACCCGAGAATTTCTGCTGGAGTTGACAAACTACTTGCGTGAGCCAAGTCCGCGAACCCAGTCCGCGAACCGGCGAAGTTCTCAAACCCGAGAATTTCTGCTGGAGTTTGTAAACTCTGTCATGTGTTTTAAGTCCGCGAACCTAGTCTGCGAACTTGAGAAGGTTATATATCTAAATATGATCTCTGAACTTAATCTTAAAAGACTAAGGAATGCTTTTGAAAACCGTGGCTATTAAAGTTCATAAACCGATTCTTGCGAATCAAATCATCTTTGCTTCAATTGTGTCTTGTGTAGTTACATAATATTTCCTTGCAATTGAACAACTCTCTTGACTAGTTCATTTGAGTCATTTGAACTAGTTATGGTGAAGAAGAACATGGTTGGTATGAAATGCTCTTATGGTTAACCTTTTTGGTAAACTATTGTTGAACCAACAATGTACACGTTTGGGTGCGGTTAACAAACCTAGAAGCGTACAGTCATTTGTGTATGACAAGCTAAGTTTTCGATTTTACGGTTGAGAAATATTAGCTTGAATCTAAATCAGGTTTTCATCTAACGGTGGATATTGATTGCTTTGTAACTAAGGCGAAACCCTGATTTGAAAGACTATATAAGGGGACATCTAGAAACTCCACAAAATTAATCCCCACACCTTACGTGTGCTACTAGTTTGCGTGCTAGAGTCGGTTCTCCTTTAACCTTTGGTTTTCCTCTTCTAAAACCAGGTTAACGACTTGAATACTTCATTGGGATTGTGAAGCCAGACTGATACTACTTTTATCGTAGTTGTGTGATCTGATCTTGCATCTTCTATCGTAATAGTACAATCATATTGATTGGATAGAGATTGTTTGATTTCTCCGATAGGCAAGATATAAAAAGTAATCACAAACACCTTCATCTCTTTGTTTGTGATTCCACGACATCTTGTTTCGCTACCATACGATTAATATTGTTGTGAGGTGATTGATTAATCTAGGCTGTTCTTCGGGAATATAAGACCGTATTATCAATTGGTTCATGTTCACCTTGATTATTATCAAAAGACGGAACAAAAACTTTAGGGTTTTTCTGTGCGAGACATATTGATCCTTTGATAGACTTGTCTGTGTGAGACAGATTTGTTTATTGTTAAAGCCTGCGATTTTGGGTCGTAGAAACTCTTAGTTGTGGGTGAGATCAGTTAACAGAATCAAGTGCGCAGTATCCTGCTGGGATCAGAGGCGTAGGTAGTACAACTGTACCTTGGATCAGTGGGAGACTGATTGGGGTTCAACTATAGTTCAGTCCGAAGTTAGCTTGGAGTAGGCTAGTGTCTGTAGCGGCTTAATACAGTGTGTATTCAATCTGGACTAGGTCCCGGGGGTTTTCTGCATTTGCGGTTTCCTTGTTAACAAAATTTCTGGTGTCTGTGTTATTTCAGTTTCCGCATTATATTGTTTATCTTTATAATTGAAATAATACAGGTTGTGCGTGTAGATCGTCAATTGGTATAATCTGACCTTTGGTTGTTTGATTGTCATTGATTGATCCTTGGACATTGGTCTTTGGTACCGTCCAAGTTATTCCTTGTGTTTTGATTAGGACTCGCTGATTTCTATTAGCTTGAGTAAATCAAAACAAGAGAGAGATATTAACTCCTTGAGATACTTTTACCTAGATTGAGTCTGACTGTCTAGTTGATTCTCTAGAAAGTATTTCGGAGTTAGTCCATATAGATTGCTAAGCGAAATATTGGGTGGTGTTGTTAGACCCACGCTTTTTCACTAAAGTTACAATATCTCCTAATAATGATGTACAATGCTATAACTGTCGTGGTTTCGGGCACTTGTCTTCAGTATGTCCTAGCTGGAGCCGTAGACAATCGGCATATGCAACAGCTTTGCCTACTCTTGATGATGGACCTGATTATGATCAACAAGAGTACGCAGGCGAGGTTGCATTAGCTTCTGGAAAAAATCTTTCGGATACTGATTTTGATTCTGACGAAGAAGTGTTCCATGTTGATCCAGTATGTTAGAGCATAGCTCGGTTGAACCCACCAAACGTTGGTATGTCAAGTTTGGTTGTCATATTTTAGTGAACCAAAACTCATTTAAGAGTCGCTTGATTAAATATACTAGAGTCAACTTCGTATAGGTTAGCTTGAAAGTATTAGGATATGATATATTACAAGTATTGCGAAGACTTGAAGAAGTGAAGAAGTAAGGAGCTATAACCACAACATCATCCTTCCACTTGAGGTTAGTGATATTTGACTTGAATTGTTTCATTCCCTAACGTATCTTTCAAGTCGTGCATATTGAAAACAAAACTGAGAAACATGAACACTCTAGATAGACATAGTATTAAGGAATACAATACGAGGTTTATTGCTTAACCATTAAACTTTATAGATAAGACATCAACATAATCGTTTGAATGCTATTGTGATTATGTATGGGTATGAGGTGAGGATTTCATCCTAAGAAACAATGTTTTACATGTGTTTTAAGGAAGTAATTTCATGAACTTAGTTTGTGAATCGAAAAGGAAATCGCCAGGCATTATTGGGATTTTTACTCATTGCATATATTATGAACAACCAATATGTGTGATTAGTACAACCGCTCATCACTTTTTTGTGTTCTTGGTAAAACTATTCACATAAGGCCTGACTTATGTATTGGTATGACTTTTATTAGTGAAACTGATCTTAAGTAATCACCTGATGGTATGATCGAGTTTGTGTAGTTTGTAATACCTAACTCTGGGTAAAGGGGAACCGATCCTAGTAAGAGGTGAAACACATCCAAAGGGGAATCAATCCTTGTATGAGGTGCAGCAAGGTTTATAGAAGAAAGGGGAACCGATCATATGGACATGTGAAACACGTTTTTAGGAAAAGGGGAACCATCCTATGGACATGTGCAACACATATGAGTTAGATACCATATATATGTGGGAAACCGATCCTAGTACCTAGTCAACCGAATTTTGGGAAGCTAGTGTGACTATGCACAGTACTCACATGGAGGTAAAACCGAAACTTGTTTTGGTAGAACCGTTAAACCCATGATTTGTGATTGAGTGTTCTTGATCAATCACATAGCTCTTGAAAGTCAGATGAACCAATTCTAAACTTGTTTGGAAGTGTGGATAATCGGTTTCAAGTGTGTAAGTATGAAAGAGGAATTACAAAGTAAGGATGTCGACACACTTTGAACACGTGCATTAATGCATATCTTTTATTGTTCAAAGATATTCCTTAACAGCTAAAAGGAAGAAAATCCTAGGATCGAAATTAAATAAGTTAAGAATCTTTTAATTAAGGTTTTTAATTATATATATGGAAAATAAGAATTAGTAATGTGCATTTACTAGTTAAAGATTTTCCAAGGAGATTTTCGATCAATATTTTAGACAGAGCATTCTCAGGAATTATGAAAACCGAATTTGGAAATTATTATTGAATATCTTGAGAATATTTTATTTTCGGTTTTGGAAATTCCTCGGTGTCCAAACTTCCTTGTCTATAAATACTTGAAGTTTGTATTTCTAGCAAACTAATCCTTCATGACAGTAAACTTCCTCTGTTGTACTGTTACTGGTGAAGTCGCCTATTCGGAAGGAGAGTAACCGAATTAGGCGAAATCTCTTATGGCCACTTAGTTTAAAGTCTTCTTTGGGATTGAGAAGCTCTATTAGTACCGTTGGTGGGAAACTAGATAATTGCGATTTATCTTTTGTTTTCGATTGATTTGATTGACCAACGGTGGTTGAACTTTGATTGCACCTAGTTTGTTTATGCTTGAGAATCTTCTCTTATGATATAAGATTCACTCAAACCAGTTCAAAGTTTCGACAGGGATCTTTAGACTGTTGTTAGTTCTAAAGACGATCTTGTGATAATCCATTGTTAACAGACTCCGTTCTGTGTGTGATTAATCACAAGAGATTCAAGTAGTTGTGTGCAGGTGTTTATTGAAGATCTAAGAAGATTTGAAGACAAAGAAGAGATAGAAGATTTCTAACTTGGTTATATAAATCTTTGGTGTGCACAATACTTGTTTCGGTAAAAAGAAGATCCAACTATAATCGTTTTATCCTTGTGGTAGATTGGATTGATTAGTTGAGTAGATCGGCATCAATACGGTTCTTTGTGATTAAAAGTATTAATTGCAAAATATTACGATTACCTTGGGTAATTGAACATAAGATAGATCTAAGGACCTGACGAAGGAGTTTATTGAGATAAACAGAAGAGCCTTTGTCTGACTCATATCACTTGGTTGAAGAGAATTGATACCAAACAGATCTGTTGTTCCGTTACTGTTTGGAATACGAACCAAAGGAATTGTTCCAAGTACGTGACTTATTCATAAGTTGGAGGCGTGGGAATACAGACGGAACTAGGTGAACTATAGGTTTAGTTGCTTGGTCTCCACTATACGAAGTTGGTTTATTTTTGATAGCGGCTTAATCCTGAGAGTATTCAATTCTGGACAAGGTCCCGGGGTTTTTCTGCATTTGCGGTTTTCCTCGTTAACAAAATCTTGCTATGTCATTTACTTATATTTTCGCCTTATAATTGTTTTATTATAATTAAAGAAAATTACACAAACGTTAATTCATATTTACTTGATAAGCAATCCTATTGTGTTTGGTTAAGTCCAAACCTTTGTATCAAGTAAACATACTTCGTTGTTGTATTGTCTCTATCTCGTATCCATAGACGACCACACGGAGTATGAACCGATTAGTTGTATTGTCTCGACTCAGTCCATAGACAATCACTTTCGAAGAAAGAACTTATAGGAAGGAAAAGTTTTAGCTTAGGGTATATTTGGGTACCCTCGCCTTTTCAATTGGTATCAAAGCAGGCAAACACGAAAAGATCTAACAATGTGTGTTTGGTGCGATCCAACCTATAAGAGTTGAACCTAATGACAGTTGACGTAAATCAAGACATCAAAAGTTTTGAATTAACACTTGATGATGGCATCTACGATTCAATATCTGAAGAAATCATCTCTAGAGATTCTACTAGACAAGTTAATCTTGTTAATAATGTAAAAACCGATGACACTGGAAAATACGTCTACAAGAAGGGTTAGATGAAATTTCCGATGATGATGACTCAGATTTTGAACAAGAAGTAGAAAAGGATATCTCATAATACTCTAAACTGTGGGATCCTTTGAAAAATAAAAAACTGAGAACTTCAGATTTTATAGGTTTTATAAATCCTCTTTTTCGTGAGAACAAGAAACCGAGGAGGGTTTTTCAAGGATATTATATTGGTTACCAAATCAGTGATTCTCTTCTTAAAGATCGTACTGACGAGCTAAATTCTAAGAACTTAGAATGTGAAAATCTTCGAAGATATCTCTTTTTGTCGAAAAAGAAA
Organism: Papaver somniferum; assembly: GCF_003573695.1. Classification (NCBI taxonomy): domain Eukaryota; kingdom Viridiplantae; phylum Streptophyta; class Magnoliopsida; order Ranunculales; family Papaveraceae; genus Papaver; species Papaver somniferum. The sequence continues at coordinate 59,958,338 of NC_039366.1, forward strand.
CTTGTTGAATCTGAAGCAAGGGTTAATTCTCAACCAGAGAGTTTTGAAGAGAAAGAAGGTGTATATCTCTCATGAGAGAAACACCTTAAGGCTGATCTAGCTGGTGCTATTGATAAAATCAAGACGTTGGAAGAAGTTCAATGTTAGATCAAACAATTTAACCTCAATGTTAGAAGCAAGTAGAAATCATCGTGATACACGAGGATTGGGCCATAAGGGATAAATTCTTCAAATATTAGCAAAGAGGTAAAATTTGTTAAAGCTAAAAATTATTCTAAACCAGAGGCTTCCATTGATGACAAACATGCTCATATTTCGTGTAAAGAAGAAAAGTCTGCCAAGCCTAAGAATAGTGTTTAACTAACAGTAATCAAAGAAGGCATTTCTGCTAATGTCAAGAAAGCAACAACGTTGAACAAAGACAAGAATAAGAATAAGAAGAAAAACTCGTCGAGCTCCAATGCAAGAGGATCCACAAAAAGGTAACATCAAAACTCATACTTCGTATATTTATACTAAGCATTGTTATTATTGTGGTAATAAAGGACACTTGCAATGGGGATGCAAAGTTCGTAAGATGCAAGATGCACTTTATTTTGTATCAAACAAATTGTCTAAGTTTTCTTCTCATAAGAACTCATATCGTTATTGTCCTAAGTTTAGGCAAAAGAATTATTATAATGATAGATCAAATTTTGAATATCGCTCGACAAGGTCATCTCATAAAAGATCCCAATATAGAAAGAGAGATAACTTTGTAAATGCAAAGACAAGATCTGATGTTCCAAATTGGAGAAAGCGTGTTTCGCCAAATATTCAAAAAGACAATGATCCTAATGGTATGAAAGAGAAAGCTGCTCCTGCGAAACCCAACTCTAAATGGGTCCCGGAGTCCTCCATAGCCAAGAAGGGACCAAAAGTTGGTCACAAGAATGACTCTCAGTTGTTAATTGTTGATGACAATAATTATAAGAGTTTTTTTGAAAGACTAAAGAAAGACATCATGTCTGAAATCTCTTGTACTAGTAAAGGTTGTGATAATGACACTCTTCATCACAAGTCAAAGAAGAAAAACAAGAGATGGAACAAGAGAAAACAAACCAAGCAAGATGTCAAGAATGATGATTCTGTCTTAGTCACTCGTGACGAACAAGACAAGGATCAACTCAACACAACTTAGTTGTTGATATGTGCATGCTCACCTTGGTGCTCAATTTTTTGAAAGGTGAGGAAGCACATGAAACTGAGCACGTGATCTCTCGGTTATTATATGACTAATTAAACATCTTTAGGAGATTTCTTTTCTTCTATACTCATACTTTCTCTATCTATATTTGAGGTTTTGATATAAACGGTAATTGTGAGTTTATGATGTAGATATCTACTGATCATATATGTGTAGCTCTTGTTTTTACGGTTAAAACGAGCCAAAAATCACTGAATTCGGACATCGTACGCAAAAGTTATGTCAAAAAAAGTTTAGTATTGTGATCCGTCACAAGTAACACTTGGGGTACCGATCCTAGTGATAGGTGCAATATGGGGAACCGATCCTAGTGAGAGGTTCCCATACGAAGAAGTGTAAAACTGTTTTGCCCATAACTTCTTCGTCCGAACTCGGAATGACCTCATTCTTTTTGCATTGTTTTCGCAATTTAATTCCCTACAAGATAGAGGTAATTGAAATACTTGATTTCATGTTGAATGTTTATGGTGTATTGCAAATTGGTTTATGGGATGTTTGATCTCGGTTTTACTACCTTGATATTCGATCTCATAATGTTGTGAACCCTTATGGTTTGGGTGACTTTTTGATTTAGTAGGATTAAGTTATAGCCTATGTTGGTAGGCTTTAACAAATGATCATGAGGGGTTTTGATAGAAACAATATGTGAAAAAGTCACAATATGTTGAATCGTTTTTGGTTTAGCATAAAAGAATACGTGTTTCGTGGGTTTTCAACTTTTTCTTGCAATAGTTAAAAACCGGTTTTCAATCTTTCTCTGGTAAAGGTTGATTGTTGTTATTCTTTTGTTTTGCATAAGGATGACAACATAATGGTATTTTGATATCAATTCCCCCTGGAAGAAGAAGATGCGAAATTAAAGTAACAATCTGTTAGTTAATTGTTTTTCCTGTTTAAGAAAAGCCTAATTTTATTGCTTATATCTTTTTTCTTTTGCTTAACGAAATTTCGGTACAATTGATGTTTTATTCCATTATGTGTGTATGGATGTGTGTGTGATTCAATTGGTTCCGGTTAAGAAAAGCTATTATTATCTTGCTTTTTTGTATGGTATCAATTGTTTAGGCTTACAAAATTTTCGGTGCAATTGCAGTGCTTTAATGTTTATGTTGTTTCGTTTGCTTCCGTTTGAGATGAATAATTATGCAAGTTGATTTGTTTTGGTTTGTAATAACAATTTATGGCTTGACAAAAGCATATTTTTACGGGATGAATTATTTAGTCCAATTCGATCCCGGATAAGAGAAACTAAGTTAATTCTGATCTTAGTTAGACTTATCAAAATGGAGGTTTCGGTTATTCAAGTCTAATCGAATGCCTTAACAAGAAATGCTAGTAAACTAACCTAGTATTTGGCTTGTTTAAAACTTAAAGGTATAAGTTATATGGATAATTAGAACCTGATGAGAAAAATAGAGTTATCTTTATTTTGAAGTATATTTGGGTACCCTCGCCTTTTCACAGTTGCTAATAATCTTCTTAAAGAATGTCATTAGAAACTCTCGGAAGCTGAAAGCACCATTTTCAGTGAGAAAGTTAAATATGATAGACTTCGTAGTCGGAATAAAGACTTGCAAGACCAACTTGATTCTATTGGTGCAAGAGATTATCTCAAAGAAATACGAAAGCTTAAAGAAGAAATTGTCGAAGATCGAGATCGGGAAATTGCTCTTCAAGCAACGCTAGATAACTTGGAGAATATTGAGATGAACTTGTTATTTGATTCGGAACGAGAAGATATCAAAGTTCAATATGAATCATCCAAGAATGATCTAGTTATTGCGCTTGAAAAGGTCAAAAGGTTGGAAGAAGAAAACTCGAGATTAAAAGAGAGTTTGTCTAGAAATAGCAGCTCAGATAAATTAACCTTAATATTGGGAGCATGTAGAATTCATCGTGATACACAAGGATTGGGATATGAAGGAATAAACGCTCCTGGTATTTGCAAAGAGGTGAAAAATTTGTCAGAGCTAAAGTTTCTTCTCAACCAAAATATTGCACGGTTGACAAAAGTGAAGTATCTCTACCAACTGCCGATGACGAAAAGAGAAAACTCTGTCAAGCTCCAAAACAAGCACATACACATTCAGGTAACACTATAACTTTTTCCATTCTACTAAACATTTTTTTACTGTGGAAAACCAGGTCACTTGCAAAGGAATTGTAGATTTCTTAAACAAGATAAAACCAGATCTGATTCTGTTCAGATGACAAGATCTGATGTTCCAAACTGGAGAAAAACTGAGTCTCATAATTTCAGTTCTTCTAGTATTCCCTCAAAGAAGTTTCATAATTATATTGGGGAGAAAAATAAATACGTTGCTCCAAAAGCTACTCAAAAATGTGTACCAAAGAAGATCAATAAAGCAACGAGTACTATTAAGAAGGATCTCCCGGACAAGAGTTCGACAAGGGATAACATCTTAAAAAGGTATGGAACAATTATTGAAAGTTTCAAGGAAGTTGTTAAATTCCTAGAGTTCATGCATAATTTTGTTTCGAATACCTGTGGTGAGCAAGATTTTGTTCACCTCAACACAACCTGATTGTGTTGGAAGTACATCCTCACCAAGAAGCCCTTGTAAATGCGGTGAGGATTGCAAAAGAATTGGGGCGCACATATTATGTTGGGTAATTTTTGAATATGTGGAAAAATTTATTATTTCGACCGAGTTTATCTCGGTTATCTATTTCTCAAAATACGTGTTGGTAAGCTTTCGCTTTGTCCAAGTTCATCTTTACTAGTGACGAAAGTCATGTTAAGTTTCAATCACTTGAAAATGGCTTTGGCGGAAAATGGTTTGTGAATAACAACCATAAAACGTCCTCTAAGAATGTTTCAATGATTGAAATGAGAGTTTAGATTATATAACCATGGAAAAAAGATATAAACATTGTGTGGTAACACATATGTGTGTAAGTCCTTATTCCTTGACCAAAGTATGCGTACTTTGCTGCTCAGGCAAACCGGAACTAGAGTCCGCGTACCAAGTCCGCGTACTGTCGGAAGTTCTCATCCCGATAAATTCTGCTGGAGTTTGTAAACTAAAAACAAACTTATTCCGGGTACTTAAGTCCGCGTACCATTTCGCGTACTTAAGTTGGTTGTTTTCTAAAAACGATTATTTGTGAACTTAATCTTATATAAACTAAGGAATGCATAATTGCAAACCGTGGCTATAAAGTTCATGAATCGATTAGAGTGAATAAAATCGTTTTTGTTTCAATTGTGTCTATTATAAAGATCTAATCAATTGAACAAGTCTCTAACTAGTTCACTTTAGTCATTTGAACTAGTTACGGTTAAGATGAATAAGGTTGATATGAAAGTGCTCATATGGCTAAATACCACGTGTATGATTCTTAATTACCTAACTTGATTTGTGATTGAAATTCTTAAATATAACAGGTTAGAAGCATTAATCAAAGCCATTGGATGTTGGTTTTTATTATCAAAGAGACTTTTTCATACATTTATGGTAACCATTCTTGGTGTAAATCCTTGTGGAAAAGGTTATTATTCCTTCTGAGTATATCAATTCTTGTTTATACAAGTTTGTATCTTAGAAAAGATGATCACAATACTTGATCTTCATGATTACATATTGTGTATTGTTACCATGAGATAATTCTATTTTTTTTAGTAACACGATCTCATGAGAAACTTTCAATGATTGGTCCTTAGCCAGTATTTCCTTGTGGGATTTCTAAAATCCAATATATAAATCCTTCTTCCTGGAGAAAGGTCACTCTCGTTATTCTTTCGTGAATGACATTTTATAGGGGAGAGTTCTTTTGAACTTGTGCTTAATTGATATATCTTTGAGGGGAGAAGCGGTTGTGCTACATGTAGGGGTTAACTTGTATCTTAATAAACTCCTTGATGAAGTCACTAAGTTTCGACTCTGTGATATCGTCTAAACAAAGTTGATATGTTTTCTTCTTTTGGTCATGAAGTGTCTCCGTGAAAATTTCATGAGGATCCCACTAGTTTTCGTACCTTTTCCAATTTATATTGACAAAAATAGGGAGAATTAATGTGTATTTCACACTACAAATACATATGGTTTACGGATCATTATGTAAGGGGGAGCGGTTTTCATTTTGAGATGGAGTATTGACTAAGGGGGAGTGATACATGTCACCGTAGTATTATTTTCAAAGTTGTGTTACAATGTAACTTTGATGATGTGTAATAATACTATGATGGATCTTCAACAAGTACAAGATGAACACATGCAGAGTTGAAGAACCAAGGAAATCAAGCATGTCAATTTTTCTTTTAACAAGTACAAGCCATATGTAAAATGGTTTTGTCACTAAAATTGACAAAGGGGGAGATTTTTAGAGCATTGCTCGGTTGAATCCACTAGCGTTGGTATATCAAGTTAGTTGTCAATTTTAGTTGCCAAAACGCAATTTTGATTTAGCATACTAAAGATAGTTTCGGACTAGATTAGGTCTAAGAAGAATCGAATCTATCCTTAAAGGATGAAGATTAAAGCCTACAAGAAGAAATCAACAAGTACTTCATCAACAAAGGTATGTGATTGATTTCATTTGGATTCTTGTTCAATTCTACCTTTCTAATCTATCGAGATAAATGCTCACTCTACGGAAAACGAACATTTATGTATATATACTTGAGGTTATTTGATTCATGACTTTGGTGACAATAACCTTTATCCCTATAGAGGATCTCATGTTATAGTGAATGATCTTACGAACTCAACGAGCCAAGAATCACTCAATTCCGAGTTATAATGATGAAGTTATGAGTGATTTATTAAAGTAACAATCATAAGTGTTGTTGTGGTTGTTACAGTTCGTTAGTAGGAAACAATCCATGGACTGTTTGTAATGGTTCACGGACTTGGGCCCAATTACGTGACTAAAAGGCATTTTTGGTCAAGTTGGTGATGTTCCCTTATCTAGGCAAGATGGCTATTAATCCAAACATATTTGATTACCATACTAAAGTGTTTGTGATAACTTTTAATTCCTGCCTAAGTTAGAATGTGATTTATTCACATAAATACAATATTTTCTAATTAATTATTTATTTAATTATTTTGGCAAGAGTTGTAACTTAGGAAAGACTCCCAAAATTAGGAGAGTCTTGAAAAAGGAAAATAGCTATGCTTACCTTTCAAGCTACCTTTCACTATAAATAAAGGGTTCATGAGTGCTACACGTTTTCATCCCCTTTGGAAAATTTGTGTAAGCTTCATAAGGTTGTTTTCCATGTCTTCTGTTCTTCGTGAACAAGAGTGAGATAAAAGTCTTTGTATTGGGGATCACAAATCCGAGTTGGATTTAATCTTCGTGATTGATTATACAACTTGTAATCTAGGTTTTTCACCTCTTGTCTATTCTAAGGTTTTCTCTTCTGATATAAAACCATTCAAGAGTTGTTGATCATAAACCCTAGGTTTTGATAGGTTTCTGTTTCCGATCGTATACCAACACTTGTTAGTCGAAATCGGAAGCTAGAAAGAAAACTTCGATTAAGGTATCTCGTAAAAAACCTTAAGAAGTTTTAAACAAGATATCTCTAGATTTATTCTAGTTGTTCTTGTTGTAGAATCATTAGGTTTCTCTTCCTTTATTGAAGAGTATAATAATCCCTAATCTACAAGTTTGTTTTGATATTACTTTTACCTAGTAATTGTTTTTATCAAAATAAACACAAGATTTCCAAAACCTTGATTTACATCTAAAGGAAATCAAATCGGTGTTTTGTGCAAACAAAAGATCGAATCGTATCAATCGTGTTGTTGTATCTTCTAAAGAGAGCCTTGAGTTCTGCTAGAATATTTACGAGAAGAATTCCTAAAGATAATCGGTGTTGTGCTAGGAGTTTTATTAGTGCTGAAGCAGGTATTACATCTAGTCCGAATAGGTAGTAGGAAATTGGTGTAACAGCTTACAATCAGTGTGTGTTTATTCTGGACTAAGTCCCGGGGTTTTTAGCATTTGCGGTTTCCTCGTTAACAAAATTTCTGGTGTCTGTGTTATTTCTTTTCCGCATTATATTTGTTTATTTAATTGAAATATCACAGGTTGTGCGTAAGTTCAATCAACTGGGAATCGACCTTTGGGTTATTGATAAAATTGATTGACACTTGGATATGGTTTTTGATATCGTCCAAGTTATTTCTTATATTCAATCGAGCTCGCAAATTCCTATTTGTTTGATTGCGGATTGAATTGAGAAATCGAGATATAACTCTTTGATATACTTTTCTCAAGATTGAGTCTGACTGGCTAGTCGATTCTCATGAAAGTATATTGGAGTCAGTGCATGCAGATTGCCAAACGAATTATTGGGTGTGGTTGTTAGACCCCTACTTTTTCACGTACATTTGCCAATTTTATTGACAAAAAGGGGGAGAATTAATGTGTAGTTTCATACTACCAATACATATGGTTTACGGATCATTATGTAAGGGGGAGTGGTTTTCATATTGAGATGATGTATTGACTAAGGGGGAGTAATACATATCACCGTAGTATTATTATCAAAGTTTTGATGCAATTGAACTTTGATGCTATGTAATAATACTATGACATTGTATAACAATGATCGAGAGCATTTGTTTTCTCATTGTTATCGCCACGGATCCTCAACAACGATGATACTAAACTTACAACCGTTGGAATCATTGGAGTACTTGGAAGTGACGAAGATTTCGAGTAATGTTGAAGATGCCAAGGAGATCAAGCATTTGTATGAGAAGCTACAAAGTTTTTATTTATTTTGTAATCCCATATGTATTGATAGTTTTGTCACTAAAATTGACAAAGGGGGAGATTGTTAGAGCATTTCTCGGTCGAACTCACATGCATTGCTATCTCAAGCATGTTTGTCAATGTTAGTGATCAAAACTATGAGTCTTGATTTCTATCCTAGTTAGATGTCTCGAAACTAGGATATAGATTTTGTAGTTGAGCTTTAGACTTCACGGCGTTCATATCTTGAAGACGAAGAACTACTAAGGGGAGCTTGTGGAACTTCATCGGCAAAAGTATGTGGAGACTGAAACTTATCTATCATTTGGAAAGTCTGTTTCTACTCTATCTCCTATATTGAGACATAAGTCGTGTTACGATATAGTTTTCTATTATACACATTTGAGATTTCGAGCTGAGTTTATCTCGCTTATATATTTTTATCGGAATATGTGTTGGCAAGATTTCGCTTCGGCCGAATTCATCTTACATTCGTGACGAAAGTCCGAATAAGATCATATGAAAATTGTCGAGTCACATCTTACATGGTTTGTGTGATACAATCATTTGGTGTTGTCTTCGAATGTTTCATTATGATAATATCAATAACTTGAAAATCGCTTTAACGAAAAATAGTTTGTGAACAACAACTATATAACGTCCTCTAAGAAAGTTTCAATGATTGAAATAAAGAGTTTAGAATCATGTAACCATGTTTGGATTTAAGCATAGTGTGTTAATCACATTAGTGTACAAGTCCAAAACCGGGAACCTGAAGTATGCGTACCCGTACGCGTACTGGTGGTTACTGATGTCTGGGAAAGTATGCGTACCCGTACGCATACCAGCGGAAAGTTCACGTCCGTGAAAATCTGCTGGAGTTTGGAATATGTTGAAGTATGTGTACCCGTATGTGTACTGGCGTAACCAAACTCAAGTCCGGCTACTCAAGTATGCGTACCCGTTTGCGTACTTGAGTGGGTTACTTTCTAAAATCGTACATGAACTTAAACATTTATATAATAAGGACAATCTTTGCAAACCGTGGCTATAATGTTCATGAATTGATTCGAGTGAATCAAACCGATTTTGTTTCGATTGTGTTCTTGTATACTTCTATGAGAACATAGAAATTGAACGACTCTTTAACTAGTTTCATTTGAGTCATTTGAACTAGTTATGGATAAGATGAATATGGTTGATATGAGAGTTATCATATGACTAACTTCGGCAAACTATTGTTGAGCAAACATGGGTGTACACGTTTGGGTGCGGTTCATAAACCTAAATGAGGGTACATTTCCTTTGTGTGTAACAAGCTAAGTTCGATCTAACAGTTGAAAATATTATCTTGGTTGAATCAGGTTTTTCATCTAACGGTGAATATTGAATGCTTTGTTACCAAGGTAACTTAGAGTGCAAACCCTGATTTGAAAACTATATAAAGGAAAATTCTAGCAACTGGAAAACCTAATCCCCACATCTCCGGTGTGTTACTAGTTGCATAAGCTAGAGTCGATTCTCCTTTAACCTTAGGTTTTCCTAAACCTTGTAGGTTAACGACTTGAAAGACTTCATTGGGATTGTGAAGCCAAACCCAACTATTTCTCTTGTAGTTGCGTGTTCTGATCTTGCCCGATTCTATCGTTCGAGTACTATCTTCTCTAAGATTTGCTCGAGATTAATTTTTCCGATAGGAAAGATAAAACGTGATCCCAAACATCTTCGTCTCATCGTTTGTGATTCCACAATATCTAGTTTCGCCATCATAAAATTTAGACTATTGTGAGGTGGTTGATAATACTAAGCTGTTCTTCGGGAATATAAGTCTGGTTTATCAATTGGTTCATGTTCACCTTGATTTATCAAAAGACGGAACAAAAACTCTTGGGTATTTCTGTGGGAGACAGATTTATTCAATCCTATAGACTTTTCTGTATGAGACAAATTTGTTTATCAAGTCTTCGATTTTGGGCCGTAGCAACTCTTGGTTGTGGGTGAGATCAACTAAGGGAATCAAGTGCGTAGTATCCTGCTGGGATCAGAGACGTAAGGAACACAACTGTACCTTGAATCAGTGTGAGATTGATTAGGGTTCAAATACAGTCCAGTCCAAAGTTCATTGGTAGTAGGCTAGTGTCTGTAGCGGCTTAATATAGTGTGGTGTTCAATCTGGACTAGGTCCCAGGATTTTTCTGCATTTGCGGTTTCCTCGTTAATAAAATTCTGATGTCTGTGTTATTTAGTTTCCATATTATATTTTTTTATATCCAACCTTTAGTTGTTGATTTACATTGATTGACACTTGAACATTGGTCTTTGGTACCGTTCAAGTTAACTCCTCTTATGTTCAATCGGGCTCGCAGATTTCCATTTGCTGATTGCGGATTGAATTAAGAGTTTGAGATATTAAACTCTTTGATATACTTTTATCTAGATTGAGTGTGACTGTCTAGTTGATTCTCTAGAAAATTTATTGGAGTAAGTCCTCTCAGATTGCCAAACGAAATGTTGGGTGTGGTTATTAGACCCCCGCTTTTTCAGGTGTGATACATGCTAAACGGACCATCCGGACTATATAATAATCTTGACTTGATGAAAGCTTTTATATTTGTATTTTTTTTATTGGAACCCTTTGGATTAAACATTTATTGAATGGAAGGCTTCTTATTGTTCAAACTGCTTCGCGACCGTACATTGGAGAGCATTTCCTTATCGGGTTCACATTTTATATCCAGAAGCTGTTACGGAAGCGTTTCCCTACCGTACAGTAGGTGATATGTTATCTCCTTTAACGTTTGGGCATGGCCCTATATATACCATCGGAAACTGCTCGACCCGACCATATGGATAGGTTCTTATTATAAAAAGAAGTGGTGTTTGTGTAGCCTTACAAATCCGACCATCGATTTCGTCATTCCACGACGCGGATCGATTCGTTATATGTCTTATATAGACGTCCGTCGATCCCTTGAATTTCCCGATATTGTTTGAGCCCCATTAATTTACTAATAATAGCTTGATTTCTAAACGTGAGTTTCGCACTGTTTCCAGAAATAGATACTGTCCTAATTATGGAACCAAAAAATATTGTCCTAATTCTGATACTAAAGAGTCATATATAAAAAAAAATCCAAGCTATCATTAATAAGTAGACAGCTTCGTTTTCCATTGATAATGACCCCGCAGCGTATCACATTCACAAACTTAGCTGCTTTCATTTGGAATGGATTTTAAAGTTTCTCGCTGAAACCCACTCAACCACGATACCGTCAGCCTTAGATCATATGAATGAAGTAGAGCCAATGAACAGACGGTCATCCACTGGTCCGTTCATCTGTCAGTTCCAAAGATCTGCACCAACATGATAATGAATTCATGAAATTTATCACATTATTCCACGATCCCAGTTATTAAGATATATTGTCACGGTACCTTTAATAACGTGGTTTCCTAATGGACACAGTGTTTGTGTATGGAACATTCTTTATATAGGTTGGTTTCCATAAATGTAGTTACTTAGTATAGAAAATATATATGGTCTCATCCCACCCATTCATGCACAATGCATAGCCATATAGCACAACAGGAGACATACCCATATATTCCTTAACTGGAGACTTTCTTGGACTGTAGCGCCCACCCGCTCATTGCCAAAGAGTGGCAAGAGGGAGACCCACAAAAAAAGTTATAAAATCGGGAGAATGGGCTATCTTTAATGTGAGCATTTGTAATCCAAATATTGCCGACCTTCTGATCGAAGCAAAAAAAAAAAACGATTGCCAACAAAAAAAACAAAATAAATAATCTGAAGACCCTGTAGAGTTTACTTAATCATGACTAATTTTAATGCGGATATTATATTTGCCTTTAAATTTTTTAATCTACGGCCAGGGCCGTTGACCCCGGCCCTATCCGGCTACTATGATTCAACTAATTAAACATGCTACTGTGATTCGACTAACTAACATGTTATAATATGACACGACCAACTAAATATCGGGACCGTTCTGGTATGACCGGACTAACTAAATATGCTCCGGACTATTATATACAGACTAAAATTGTATGGGAAGATAGACGGACTAAAATATGTGAAGATACTGACCAACCGACCAAACAATAAAAAAAACTCTAAAAGGTTGAGCCCCGGCTACGTCTAGATTATAAAAAGAAGTGGTGTTTGTGTAGCCTTATAAATCCGACCATCGATTTCGTCGTCCCACGACACGGATCGATTCGTTATATGTTCTATATAGACGTCCGTCCGATCGGTGGGTTTCCTGATTTTGTTAAACTACCATAAGATACGTGTATATTTTTGGATACCAATTCTTGGTATTTATTTGATTTTTGTAAACTACAATAAGATCCGTGTAGTTGCCATATTTTTGGATTTCCAAAATCAATACCAATTTTTGGTATTTATAATAAAGTTAAATTCTTCTCATTGTACGTTTATAGGCTTATTATATCCAATTCACCAGACAACCGATATGCTCACCCCTTCGATCTTTGTTGTTTTCGAGTGTCTATTCATTAGTTATAATTTCATAGCGCAAGGCTATTATAAATCAGTGATTTGAACAGAGATGAAGAGAACACGAGGCTAAGGTTAAAAAAATCAAACTTCCTTCCACAATTAATCTGCTAGACTCTCCCTGGATGATTTAATTCTTAACACTTTCACTATCCTAGGAGCGTACTATACTATGCATTGATTGACTATACCACACGCGACAAATCATCACTAAAAAAACACATGTTATAGCAAGTTTGCAACAAGAGGTAAACCGAAGGGCTTACACATCACGACAAAAAAGGCAAGTGTTTCTTTTTTTCCCTTCTTGGGCTAGCTTATATTCTTGAAAGGTGAACAGTGTTAATGCGACAAGTTTCTAAAACAAATATCTGACATAAGCTTGATGACCTTTCAGCTTCCCGAACCTCTAATTCCAGAAAACAAAAGCGCAAACTCCATAGCAATTATCACCGATAATAGAAAACCTATTTTAACAAATTTCGTTCTTTTGAAAATTTATTTAGGTTTGCCATAACTATATTAACTCTATTAATGACGGATAACCTTAGCACCAAATATAAATTTGCAAAAAAGCAAAGGGGTCACGATCAGGCTTATGATCATGGTTAATTTGACCCAACCAAAAAAATACTGGAATTTACGTGTAAAAGACCATGGTCAGAGCTGTAGGTCCTAGCTAATTTGGTCTGACCAATAAAATAACTGGAATTTTTGTAAGGGACCACGACTGGGGCTGTACGCCCCAACTAATTTGATCCGACCAACGACATACTGGAGTTTGTGCAAGGGATCATGGCCGGGGCTGTAGGCCCCGGCTAATTAGACCCGACCAACAAAACATCGAGGATGCAAGTCTCATCTAACTTATAAACTCAACCAAATCACAGTTAATTTAATATTAATGTTGGACTGTGTTTGTCCCTAGATTTTTTAATCCACGACCGGGACCGTAGGCCTCGGTAATTGTAGTATTAATTTTGCGGTAAATAAGAATTCGTTGCTCGGACTTGAAAAGATTTTTAAAACAAAAATATATACAAAATTTGTCACAGGATCAAGAGACACTGGGACTCAGGATTCCACCGTTAATCATTCACAGGATTCATATATTTATTCCAAATAGTTATAGCTCAAATAATAAGGACTCTCATTCTTGCCAAGGTAGATTTTTAGAAGATTAACTGTAAATCGAAAGAATGGCATATCAAAAGCACTATGACCAAGCATAAACCATCAAATGAAATGACAATCAATTAAGAAAAATCATAAAACGATTAATAAAAAGTGCAAGTAGTCAAAAAGAATTAAATATAATTATCATATGCGTGAAATATGGCTTCCTCCATCATCCCAGTATTGGGGTTTAGCTACTCATATTAATCATGTTCTCAAAATACATTTTTATAGCTCAAAAAGTTGATTAAAAGATGAGAAAATGCTAAAACAAAGATTCGCAACAGTTATAAGCGTTACAATTGCGCTGTATAAAACAAAGCTGAAGTGTAGTAAAGAACGATACAACCTTAGTGCTGTAAACAGCGACACAAGTGAACTGTTGCGGATACTGTTGAAGAACGACGCTTCTGGAGCGTCAGTTCTTCATCTTCTTCCTCCTCCTCGAGCGCAGCAGCAACAGGAGAGATTTCTCCCCTTCGCTTCTCTCGGCTCCAAAACTTCCCCAAAATCTTGATAACCCTCTATCAGCTCCCAAGGGTCCCTTTTATACCCAACAGGCGCAACGAATCACTCGCAATAACTCCACATAATCCTCCATTACTCGGAAAATATTTTTTTCCATTTTCTTCACTGTCAGCCGATATATGATCTTCTCCATCCCCTCTGCCTGCGCATATGAGCTGTAATACTTCCATAGTTGCATAAACACTTAAGAAGATCAGATATCTTCCCCATTTAGTCCACAAAACTTCCCAAAAGTTCCTCTCACAGAGAACTCGAGCGTATCTCCCCTGTTTAACTCTCGATTGAAAGTTAGCGGATTCTAGCCAAATTTAACTCATTCCAACGCTCAGAATAATCTTGTTATACTCAATAGATATGACCCAATTAATTCCAGCCATTTAGTCTCTCCACAAATCCATCGAAAATCAATTTGAAAATCTGCTAGGGAGAGAATATATTTTCCCGCCAAAACCATTATTTGAATTTTTTGTTTCCCGCCAAAATTGTTCTTGATGTTTTGATCAATTGGTGATTATCCAGCCAATTCTAACTGAATTCGATCATACCACTATCTCTGTTTAGCTCAATGGAAGATACCCAATGATTTTTAGTTGTTTAGTCTCACTATAAGACCTCCAAAATCCTAACCCTAATTTGACAGCACTATTCACCCATTTTCCCTCCAAAATTCAAATATTTGAAATGTTGAAGATGGTGTCCCCCTAATCCAGTTTGGGTGTCCCTTTAGCAATTTGGGCTGAAATAGTAATTTTGGGTGGAAATAGTAATTTTTCTGGGTTCTTCCAGGACATTTCTGGGATGTTTCCGGTGCACTTCTGGGGTACTTCCGGTGCGCTATCAACGGAGCTCCAAACGCCGCATTTTAAACCAATTTCGCCTCAAAAGATTATTTTTCCAAAAACACCTATAAATAAATAAAACACCATAATAATTATAAAAATGGACACTAACAGTATATACAAATGAGATATATTAGACACATAAATGCGTCTATCACCCGGCTACTATGGTCTGATAATACTATCTAAATACATAGACCATCCTTAATCGCGGGTCCACATGCCTAAACCCTGACTGCTATGACTCAGCTAAAATTTTGTGAAAAGATACTGACTCGCAGACCAAACAACAAATAAAAGATTAAAAAGATTGAGCCGGGCTGATACCCGGTGTTCTTATAATAAAAAACATCTATCGGGAAATTGGTGGACAAACAACAGTAGTAATGTCCTTTTGAAAACAATTAAGATTTTTGCAGTTTCATTTAGCAAATTCAGTTGTCCTGTGAATATTCTTTAATCCAATCCTTCTTGAATTTAGGTTGGAGTTACTGACTATTTTTCTACTTTAGTGTCACGGTTTTCAGTTTTTCAAGAGAATAAACACAACTTTGCAATTTGACCAGATAGTACTTTTCGCAGAGCGGGTAAAGAGGATGTACATAGTGTATTCTGATTTATAAATAAAATATCCAAACAAAAATTAACACCTATAAATTTGAACGAATATTCCCTTACTACTAAAGTACCGAGCAAACTATGTGCCAAAAATGTCAGATAATTTTTAATATTTTTTGTCGAGGGATGTAATCTGTTGGCTTTAAGTCTAAGTATTTTGATGTATGTTAAGGGCACAAACCCGTCTTAGTCTCTTTTGGGGTCCTTATTTTGATTCCAGTTGAGAGTTGGGTGTTTTCTAATCTCAACAAATTAATTTTGCGTAGCACGCGTCCTACGCCTGGTTACTTTAACCAGCTTTGGTCTGGTTTCTTTTTGTGGAGATGCACGGCAATGCACACAAATGTTTTGAATAATTTTTCAACTCTATCATCCTCAAAACTGCTTTAGTTATTCCAATGAATCTATTTTTTAAAATGTAAATAAGATTCAAAAATTAAACAAAACCTCTGTAAAGAGCGGGAGCACCGGTAACTATAAGGATTATCATGTTGAAAATCATAAATAGAATTCAAGAAAATTGATCTAGTCTTTTAAAATGAAAAAATTGGGAAGTTCATTCATACAAAAAAAACTTTAGCAATAATGGGGACGAGGTTTTCCCTTCGGAGGGGTCCAAAGGAAAATTATTGAATGTAAATGAAACTCTTTAAAAGGTCGGTCGTGCAGAACTGTTTAAGGACATATTTTTGCTTGGTGAATGGAAAGCTTATACATGTGTTCTGCATTAGGTATTTATGGTACGGGGACATGTGTAGGGCAAGACCAATCCAGCGGGCAGGTACCTACGTTAAAAACTTGAAGTCTCTACGTAGCATTTAAGCGTGTTTTTATTTGTTTTGTTTCTCATGTTAATCTAGACCACATCTAAACAATTTAAATAAATTAGGTTCTTGGGTATTTTCATGCCGGGCCATTGTTCATCTAGCAACGTTTGAGAATCTTTTCCAGCATGACTACAGTTCGACCAAAGTTTTGAACATAGTAATATATAAAAATTTGGTTAGTGTGTTTTGTTGCCATTGTCAAGGGTGTACGTAATAAACATATGCATCCCGAACTGATATTCTATTATGGATTAAGAATTTCTAACAAAAAATAATGTGACATGTAACTTGAGAGAACATTTATACTTTCCTGATATCTAAATATTTTAAAAAAATCCACGCACATATCACAGTGGGATTATCAAAGGATATTAAGTTTTCCTACCCATAAAATAATCATATTAATCAAGAATTTTTTGAAGATGTTTAAAAGCATATAATCATATTAATCAATTTTTTTTGAAGATGTTTAAAAGCATTTGACCCAGGGGCGAGGCTTTAATCGATGATCCCATCAACCCCGATACGTAACCTGGGTTACGTACTATTTACCACTAATTCTTTAGCACAGTCCAGTTTAGATACTCACTTGTTTACATGAAAGGAAATATATGTCCCGACCTTTTAACGAAGTGAGGGTCGAGCGAACATACTCAGTTTTGGTGGCACTCAGACTCCAGATTTCTTAGGTTCTAAGATAGGCAGACAACAACGCTCTGCCCTTAGTTTATTTGATCTAATTTTCTCCTTTTCTTTCTCTTCTTGAATGTTTGGCTTTATGGACCACTGCTAGACTTACCGAGCATTTCACCCGCAAAATGTCCCGACAAAAAATGGACGGAACTCTCTAACATCTGGATTGGTAATAGGCGGTTGTGGGTCCCATTCATGTTAAATGCGGGACAAAATTCGGAAAATCTAGTCGATCAACATATCATTTCCGGCTTTATGTCCCCTTGATTGGTCCCTCTTGACTTTTGTTATCTTTTTTTAAGCTGACTGCTGGATAGGGAGTTAAATAAAATGAGGAGTGCTACACCTACGGATTTTAGCTCCTGCAAAAGATACCGACAGAGGATCGGATGGCTTATGGAAGCCCTGTCTGTATTGGGATTATCAATTGGCGAAAATGAATCTATGTGTTGTTTGTGTCGGGATTGTAATACGGGTAGTGACTCGGTAAGCCTAGCATTTTCGTAACAAAATAAATAAATTATTGGATAATCAGTATCAACAATCATCATAATTTGGTATTGTTTGGCCTCCAAAATTATTGTTTGGCCTCTGGCCAAGAGATAAGTTTTGACAAATCTGGTATTTTATTCAGTAAAAACTTGCATGCTCCCCTTATGAATCATCTGTCTAATATTCTAGATAATCATAACGGAGACTTAGGAGAAAAATATCTTGGTACTCCTATAGCTTTCCAGGCATCCAAAACTCAGACCCATATGGGTATTCTTCAAGCTGTGGCTGCTAGGATTACTTCTTGGATTCATAGGCTCTTATCCCAAGTTGTTAGAACCACTCTGGTCAAACATGTTGGTCAGGCCATTCCTTTATATCAAATGGGTGATTTTCTTATCCCTAAGAATCTCTATAGGAAAATGGACTCCCATCTCTGCCAATTCTGGTGGGGAGAGACATTAGACCCAAAAGATAGAAGGCTCAATCTTTAGGTTGGGATGCCTTGCGTTCCCCTAAGTCTGAAGGTGGCTTAGGATTTAGGAAAGATGAACTTGATAATCTGGCTATGTTAGCCAGAAACGCTTGGAAACTCCTAGAAACTGATGACTGCCTTTTGGGTACTGTTCTTAAAGTCAAATACTTCTCTAGAACTGATTTTCTTAATGATGCTTGTCCTAATGATTGTTCTTGAACCTGAAGATGTATTTATACCATTAAAGAGATGATTAAGCATTTTATTTCTTAGATTTTTGGGGATGATTAATTTATTGACCCTTGGTGTGATAAATGGATCCATACTTTGGGATCTGCCACACCTAATCCCCTTGTCCCTCCAGACCCTTATGTTCAAGTTTCCTACTTTATTGATGATGCTACTAGAACTTGGAATTTAACTAAGTTAAATACCTACTTTGATGATGTTTCTGTTCAAAAGATCATCATTGTTCCCTTAAGCCAGTTGTGCACTCCTGATAGGAGGGCTTGGGAGCTTTCAAAGAATGGCAGATTTTCTTCTAAATATGCATACTTGGGACTCAGAGGGTCTAGACCCTCCCATTGTACAAAACTTTGGAAGTGCATTTAAAATTAATGTACCTCACCGTATTCAACTTTTTACTTGGAAAACTGCTAGAAATGTTTGCCTGCTAGAACTGTTTTAGAAACTAGGATGCATATGCATACTGTCTTTTACAAACTAGGATGCCTATGCTCTGATCCCTGTGAAACCATTATGCATGCTCTTGTCTTATGTCCCTTTTCTAGTCATGCCTAGAGACTGGCCTCCTTTTGTGCTACTACTTCGACTTTCTCTTCTGTTTCCTTTGTTGATTTGTTGCATTATTGGTTGATTGATCCTATCTCTAGAATCCCAGTTGATAGACAGAGTCTGTTTGTTGCTGTTATGTGGCCCTTATGGACTAGTGGAAACAATCTAGTTTTTAGAAACACTCAAGAGAATCCTTTGGATGTTATTCATAGGGCTAAGGCTATACTTCTAACTATATAACAAAAACTTAGAATCCATGATCCTCCTGTCTACGTTAGATCCTATAGTGACCATTGGATGCTCCCAACTTTTGGATGGATAAAATGCAACACTGATGGTGTTTATGATGACATTTCTAAGGATAATGGTGCAGGATATGTGATGAGGGATTTCTCAAGGAAAGCTTCCTTTTGTGTCTCTGTTGTCTTTGATGTGGATTCTGCTAAAGAGGCTGAAGCTAGAGCTATCTGGGCTAAGGGTGCACACGGTACGGTTCGGCTTGGTTCTTGCCGAGGCTGAGTACGTGTACCTCCCTAGTCTCGGTTCTTAGTTTTTGGACCGGTACCTGTACCTCTTTCCTCGGTTCCGGTACCATTCGGGACAAGTACGGTACCAGGGACGGTTCCGGTATCAGTCGGTACTTTCCATCAGAATTCCAGATAGATTTTCCTATTAGTTTTCCAGACAAATTTTGGTCTGTTAAGCAGCTTAAGTACATGTTTTGCTGAGCAGTAATATACTAAGAAATATCTCAAAGCACAATAAGTAACAAGTAGCAATAATACTAACAAAGCAAAGTGCCAAAGTCTTGAAAATCCGAAAAAGTAACAAGTAGCGAAGCTGCAGTACACTACATGCAACAGAAGCACACAAACACACACACAAACAATAGTCTTAAGTCTTAACAACTAATAGCTGCAGTACACACTACATTTAAGGAAAGAAGAGTTGAAGTGGTTGCAGTGGTGGTGAAGTGATCGTGGCAGTAGACTGGGAAGAATGAAAAGAGTAATAGCAGTTAGCCAGTTAGTAATAGCAGCACTGGTGGTGGCATTATTGTTGATAGAACCCATTAACTCTGCAAAAAAAAAGTAATAACAGTTAGCCAGTTAGTAACTATTACTAAAAAATCGGAAACACACAGAGTCACAGACACAAAAATAAATTTAATTTCAAAACTTTCAATTCATAATCACAATTAAAATTAATTACCTTGGTTCGATTTCAAGTACCCAATAGTTGGGTCGAATCAATTGATCTCTCCTCACTCTAAGTTTAGCTCAACATAAAAAAGGAAAAAAAGAAACAAAAGCTAAAATAAAAATAAAAATAGATCAATTGATATAACAACAGATGGATAGATCATAGATTGTTACCTGTTGTTGGCTTGTTGTTATTATCATGAAGAAAAATAGAAGATACGAAAGAAAAAGATGGCGTTCCTTTTCAGAGAAAGAGGAGCTGCAAAGAAGAAGGAGGAAAAAGAAAATAAGAAACCCATCTATTCTTCTGACCTAATTTTTCTATATATACCACCATCAGATTAAATCCCTAAATCTAATGGTCAGTATTATTCGCTACAAACGGGACGGGACGGGACATGAATAAGGCCGTGTACCTGTACCCCCTAGAGGCCGGTTCTCAGTTTTTGAACCGGTACTTGTACTCCTTCCTCGGTTCGGTACAAAACCAGATACGGTTCCACCGGTTCCGGCACGGTCCGGTTTTTCGGCTCGGTTCCTGTGCATCCTTAATCTGGGTTGTTTTGAAGAAAGCTATGGAACTAAAGCTTACTCATATCACTGTGGAAAGCGATGCTCAAGACCTGATTTCTCAATTCTCCGCTGGTTGTTTTGATGGAAATCCTAGAACTGATGCAATCTTTAAAGATATTCAACTTTTTGCTTCCTCGTTTGTGGATTGTATTTCTCTTTTGAACCTAGAATTTGTAATTTTGTAGCCCATGAGTTAGCTCAATGGGCTAAAAACAAACAAGTCTTCTATGTACTGGTCCGTACCTCCCGTTTGGTTAGGCCTTTTGTAGACAAAGACTATTAGCCTTTTTGACGGCCGTTGATTAAAAAAAAATTAAAAAAAAGAATATCATAATCATCTTGTCAAAAAAAACTATCACCAAGAACAACATTCAGATAACCAACATCAACATCCAGCAATAGTTTGCTTAATACCGGAAACCCATTTACATCAACATTACTCTAACGCATCCATCCTCTGACCTTGCCGTAATTCTAAAATTATCCATTTTCGGTAGAAACAAGTAGCACAGGAAATCAGGAACCCCCCGGTGATGGTAATGTCACGGTGAAATCTCACTGATTTAACATGTGCCCATGGGGTGGTATGTGCATGTTACATACACATCTAATTATTATCTAAGGTGAGATCTCATTGATTTGGGTGCTTCAGCTAATATTATATACTAATCCAGTACATAATGCATTTTTAAAATAGTAATCACCATGAAACTTCTTAAAATTTTGTCAACATTAGCTCCAACGATCAAATAGAAACAAGTCACAAAAGCTCAACCTCTCATATCAGTTGGTATATATTCTTCTCCTTCACATATCACTCTCAGCAAAAGAAAACAAAAAGAGTTTCTCAGTCTAGTGTATGTCATCCCAGATTCCAAGTAATTCTGAACTGAATCTTTGGAATCATGGTGTCCAAATGTCTAACCCTTCATCTTCATCAACCTCAAATCTCCCTTTCATCTGCACACCTACAAAAATCATCATCAAATTTAAAACCTCACTTCTCTCAATTATGCACAACTAGCAAGTCAATTACAAGTACCCCACATCATCTCGTATATCACAAAAAATGTAGGAATTTTTCTTCTTTTTCAGTTGTTATGGCATCAAAAAACTCTGCCCAGGAAGTTGGATCTAATGAATTCAAAGAATTTGATCCAGATTCAGATCTTATCAACAATGATCTTAAACCAACAACACAAGATCAAAGAACATTCTCTGGCTGGGAAATGGCTAGTCTTTGGATAGGACTAGTAGTAGGTGTTCCTGCTTATTACTTAGCGGGAAGTTTAGTTGACCTTGGAATGTCATGGTGGCAAGGAATAGCAACTGTGGTGGCAGCCAATATCATTCTGTTAGTCCCTTTAGTTCTTACGGGCGATCCGGGTACTCGTTACGGTATTTCATTTCCCGTACTTGCTAGATCGGCGTTCGGAATCCATGGTGCTCATATACCGACTCTTCTTCGAGCTTTGGTTGGTTGCGGTTGGTATGGTATTGAAACCTGGATTGGCGGTGAAGCAATTTTCCTTCTGTTGCCGGAATCAATCAAGTTATCTGCATACGCGAAATCTTTACCATGGCTCAGTACTTCTCCACTTGAATTCTCTTGTTTTATTGTGTTCTGGTTAGCTCAGTTAGGAATTGTTTGGAGAGGAATGGATGGAATTCGACAACTTGAAAAATATTCAGCTCCAATTTTGATAGTGTTAACTTCTGCGTTACTTGTTTGGGCATATATCAATGCAGGTAGTTTTAGCCATATGTTTTCATTATCTTCAAGTTTATCCAGTTCTCAGTTTTGGGCTCTTTTTTTTCCTTCTCTGACTGCAAATATAAGTTTTTGGGCTCCTCTGGCACTAAATATACCGGATTTCACCCGGTATGCAAAATCACAGACCGATCAAATTCTCGGTCAGGCAGGACTTCCGATTTTCATGGGAGCATTCACTTTTGTTGGCCTTGCGGTCACCTGTTCTACTAGTGTAATATTTGGTCATGTAATCTCCAATCCAATTGAACTTCTAGGGAGAATCGGAGGTGTTGTTACTATGATTCTGGCTATTGTTGGTATCAGTCTTGCTACTATTACCACCAATATCGCTGCCAATGTTGTCGCACCTGCAAATGTTTTAGTCAATCTAAGTCCCTCCATTTTCACATTCAGAAGAGGAGCGCTCTTAACCGCACTTCTTGGCATTGTTTGTCAGCCATGGAGACTTCTTAAATCGAGTGAGAGTTTCGTGTACACTTGGCTCGTTGGATATTCAGCTTTATTAGGTCCGATTGGAGGGATTATACTGGCCGATTACTACATTCTTCGTCGTACCAAATTAAACATCAATGCTTTGTATTCGGCTAATCCTGTAGGTACTTATTACTACACTGGTGGATACAATTTAGCAGCAATAGCTGCACTAACCGTCGGTATTTTGCCTGTGATACCTGGATTCTTGCATAAGGTTGAAGTTATACATTCGGTACCCAAAGCATTTATGGTCATTTACAATAATGCCTGGTTCATTAGTTTCTTCTCTGCTGGATTTGTTTATTGGGTTCTGTCGTGTCTCAAAGGAACCCAAAAGAACTCTTCAAGTGCCGATCCACTACTGTCTTCTTGATTCGTTGTAATTTATGGAGATGTATGGTTTCTTTTATATAAAGAATCCGAGATGATTTCAGACTTCAAATGTAAATCTAAAAGCATGTTTGCGTTTTATGCATAGCAACTAAATTACAGAAAGATTTGAATTGCTTTTTTGAGTTCGGTTCGGTTCGCGGGACTCAAATTACTTTGTCATTTCAGTTACATTAAATGAACCAAAAAACTACTAGTCTACTAGTATGGACAAGAGACGGGAGACCGAAAAAACATATGGGTCTATTTGGCAGCTTGGATATGAAAAATGTTGTCCAGGTTAGGGTATTTCTTGGTTTATCCAAGACTATCATGGCAATGGTTATTCTAAATGGTGTTTGTTTTCCACATTGGGTTAATGTAGTACGTTGTTTGTCAACAGACTTGTATACAAGCTAAATTAATTAATTAAAAATAAAATAAAAAACTAAACCATATAAATTTATGGTTTTGAGCATAAGGAATATTTAAATAAAAAAAGTAGTTATAAAAATAACTGTCTAACCAGGAAATGATTAAGGTATTCCAGGTTTTACATGGAATTCCAAAACCCCACCTTTTTAACCTCCTAAAATTTAGGTAGGATACACTATTCTTTATCTTAACATGGAATAAGCACCCCACACAAACACAATATACGGTTATTTAAGGGATAACCCAACCTAGATTAGGATATCAAGGCTGCCAAACACGACCATGGGATCTATAAGTATCTAACCACTAGGTGGAGAACATTGGTCGTTAAATTACCGGACACTTTCAGATTTCAATCAAACCCGCTGATAGAATTGTGGACTTCAAATCTTCTAAGTTGAAAAAAGTAGTCAAATACGTCTGGAAGTCGTCCGAGAGTCCAATCGAACGGTGACCTGGATCGAAGATTTCCATATTTTCCAAATCGAAAGATCAAAACGTTGAGATGGGACCAGAGTCACCAGAAGTTTTTGACCGAGCTCGTCATAGTTGGACTCAGAAATCGGTTTTTGAGGCTGGCAACGCCCACTGTGGAAGATCCTCTGATCCAGTCCTTGGAAAAGCAAGAGTCAAGACGACCTACAGGGTCAAATTTTATGGGAAAACCCGAATTTTAGCTTAGACATAACGTGAACGTCTAAAGAGGTACAAAGTTAATAATTAAAAATAGAACATAATTTAAATTAGGGCGGCTAATTAAATTAGTTAACATGCCTCCAACATTATGGGATTCAACCAAGATCGACGGGGGAAAGAATAGGTTTGAGAAAATCTTATATCAGTAAGATTGATCAAACGGGTAAACGGTTTCAGTAAGATGTGAAAATAAACATTTGTACAAGAGTTACAATTATAAAACAGGTGTTTGTTGAGATTTTACATGGTGATTCTATTGTTGTTTTGATGCACATTGGGATGTTATTTGGCGGTAGCTTATTTGCAGTATTCTCGGATTCCAGCATGTACTCTCTGCTTTGAAAGGTTAATAAGACCTTCTAGTTGTTCAGGAGGCTAGGAGGACTAATAACTACTGTGCTTATATGACTAATTTTCTAATTCTCTCTCATCCATTCTCTCCTCCATTATCCAGAACCTTAGCATTCTTCACCCCTGTTAGTGATTAGTCCCCTTAGATCCCAGTTAGTGATAAGTCCCCTTAGATCCCTTAGCTTTGAAGCCTTAGACTCTTTAGATCCTGTAGAAACCATGTCCTCAGAACATCGTTACATCAAAATTGATAGGAAATATTTTAGGGTAACCTGTAGCCAATCCATTCCAGCCTCCCCCATTACTCTTACAGAGTTCCATTCTAATGGAAAACTGATAGGTTACTTCACCAATAAACTAGCCATTGATTTGCAGAAGTTATTCTTTGAAGCAGCAAAAAATGGAGACCTGGGAAGAAAAGTCTGGAAACATGAAAATAATCAAAAATGGTTCAGCGCATTGAAACTCTCCAATGCTCATGGATATTATCTCCAGATTTTCTTATCTAGGCCAAACCCTAAATCCTACCCTGTCTCTTTTTACATCCCATCCGGAGAACGATTTGAAGGTTGGTTTTAAATGGCTGCTGCAATGGAATCCATCATCAATTATTCATCATCTCTTTCAAAACATAAGCCACAGCCATTAACTACACATTTACATCCAACTCGGTTTGAGAATTTCACCAGATCAAACACTACTTATGCCCAATCTCTGTTCTCTCAGAATTTGAAACCTACCCAGACAAAACATCATCCCAAGCAAACTCTTTCACCATTTCCCTGTGATTGGAATGCTGCACCATTCTCTATCAAAACAAAAAACTCCAGATATGGAAAATTTATCCAAGTAGATCATAATCCTACAAACTTAGGAAAATGGGATAAGGCTTTCATCATCTCATCCTCTGTTAAGGTCAAATCATGGTCCAATATTGGGAAATTACTATCCATTGAGTTACATGTTTCGAATTCATTTGAGCTGTTTCCAATTAATTCCACACAGGCTATATTCTATGTCGATGAAAACTTCTCCAGGGCATATCTAGAGTTCAAGTTCACAGTAAACAATGTCCATTATTCTGTATTCCGATGGCATAACAAGATTTGGGGCAGTGCGGCTGTGCATCATTATGAATTCAACCTTGAAATTTTTGGAATACCATTTCATTATTGGTCTCTGGAACTTATTCATGCTATTGGTAAACTCTGTGGTGAGTTGCTTATGATCGATAAAAATACCCTTAAGCTTACCAATCTCCAGGCCATGCGTATGAAGATTAGAAATGTGAATGGCATCAATTCTATCCCACGAGTAATCAAGATCTTTACTGGAAATCAAATGTTTAATGCTCATATCGCAATTAACGGAAGGTCCTCCCATGCTGACTGTAGTTTCCTTATCATACCGTCTGAAAGTCAAGATTCATCCAACTGCATACCAGACTCACATGATTTACGGGATATTAACGGAGCCAAGAAAAGAAAGTTTCGCCAGAATTTCAATATTATATCGGATACATGCAGGAAATCTTCTCAGTCAATGGATTCTATTGCTAATACCACGGATATTAAATCTGGTATTCCTAGTACGGAAACTGCACAGCTCAGGTCAAGGAGGAAAAAGAGGACTAGGAAAGCACACCGAAAGAGGAAACCCAAGCTCAAACCCATGGCTCAAGTTTGGCAACAAGTTAACTATACTGATATGTTAACCCGTGTATCTGATATTTCCGTTAATGAAACAGAAGAAGGAACTGCACTGGCAGTTGATGTGGCTGCTGACATGGAAATAGAGGATGACACAGAAGAGGAATCTGCACTAGCAGTTGATGTGGCTGCTGACATGGACTTAAAGGATGCATGTATTGCGGTAAGCCATAATGCTTCTTTTAAACTTTCTGTCCCAGAAGTTTCTGTAGACGTTCAGTCTGCAGAAAAGATTGATACATTATTGGTTTCGAGACAGCAGAAATCTCAAAGATACCCAACCACATACCTCAAATCCATTATCAATAATCACTTTCAATACCCTAAACCTACATCTCTTCACCTTCAACCAACTATCAGTCAAAGCCCTGCAAATATAGGACCAAACAGACACACTTACAATAACCCACAGACAGCGGTTTTGTTACCAAATAATAAGCAGAAATTGCTTCACATCGCGATACCATCCTGGTTAACAACTGAAGTCAATCGTCTATTTGCGCTGGGTGTTACACTTGGTATTGGATTCCCATCACTGGAAAATCATACAAGGAAGTACCTATTCTCTAAGGTATCAAAATCAGGCCCTGTACTGAAACCAATTCCCTCCCTGCCAACAAAGAAGCAAATACATAAAGATTTTGCTGTTCAACCTTTATCAGCATTGATGGTGTAGACATTCTACCTGTGCATGAAGAACGGAAATATCTTTACCCCTATTGGGTCTGGAGAACTCTTTTTTATCATCTAGTGAATACCCACCGGGCTTTGAGCCGGCAGCAGCAGATAACTCAGCAGCAGTAGCAGACATCTCAGCCGCAGAAGAAACCTCAGCAGCAGCAGACATCACAGATGATGATTGTTCTGGTATTCATTTAGTGAATGACTCACAACAGGTGATACCAAGGAAGTTGCGGAATGAACTAAAAAGACTTGGTATGACTATTGAGGTGGTTTCTTCTCCTACCTCTAGAACCAAGCGGGCAGTAACATCAAGGGGTAAATTCTGTTTCAAATGAATCTCAAAATACTTACTTGGAATGTCAGAGGTTTAAATTCAAGAAGTAGGCGTACGGTGGTTCACAAAATGTTGCAGTTGATTAGAGCTCCTATCATTATACTTCAGGAGACCAAAATGATGCAGTGCTCATCTTGGGACATTAAGCAAATTTGTGGTTTCAAGAATGTGGGTTGGACTCTTCAACAATCTATAGGAAGTTCAGGTGGCATGTTAATTCTTTGGGATAAGGATTTCGTGGATGTCACTGATTCACTTGTGGGTGAGTATACGCTTTCAATCCTCTGTTCTAATAAGAGTGATAATTTCCAGTGGGTGCTTACAAATGTTTATGGGCCAAACAACTCAGTGGAAAGGAGTGAATTTTGGCTAGAACTCGATAATGTTTGTAGTTACTGGATTAATCTTCCATGGTGCATTGGGGGAGACTTCAACACAATTGCTAAGTGTGATGAAAAAAAGAATTGTAAGAAGATTTCCAGAAGTATGAGGAAGTTCAACAAATTTATTATTGAACATGACCTCATTGACCTACCCCTGAAGGGTGCCAGATACACTTGGTCGAATGGTCAATCAAACCCGGTTATGTGCAGATTAGATAGGTTTCTTATTTCCCCATCTTTTGAACAACACTATCCTTTTGTCACCCAATTAGCCAAATCCAGACCTACTTCTGATCACATCCCCCTCCTTCTAGACATCTCTGATCCCTCTTGGGGACCTAGTCCTTTTAGGTTTGAAGTTATGTGGTTCAAGGAGAATGGTTTCTTACAAATACTACAAGATTGGTGGTCATCTTTTTGTTTTGCAGGTACACCTAGTACTGTGCTTTGGTTAAAGCTAAAGGCACAGAAAGAAAATCTAAAAGTATGGAACAAGGAAGTTTTTGGTCACACCAGCAGCAAGTTAAAGACTATTCTCTCGGATATTCAATCTCTAGATATGCTAGCCGAAGACAATGTCCTCACTGAAGAAGAACGGAATGTGCATCTACAAAATAAAGCTGAATTCGAAAGGATTTCTAAAATGGAGGAAACATCATGGAAAATCAAATCAAAGACCAAATGGCTTCAAGAGGGAGATCGTAATACTTCTTTCTTCATCAGTAATGCCTCTGCTAGACGTAGATACAACAGAATTAGGCAACTATACATCGGTAATTTTCTTGTGTCTGACAGGAAGATGCTACAAGATCATATAGTGGGATTCTACAAAACACTGTTCACTGAAGAAGAAGTCATAAGGCCTGTTTTAGAAGGGATTCATTTTGATTCAATCACGGCTACAGAGGCTTCTATCTTAGACGCTGATTTTACTGAAGAAGAGGTCACTCATGCCATCATGGCCTTAGGAAATGATAAAGCCGCGGGTCCAGATGGTTTTCCTATACTCTTCTTCCAAAAGTGTTGGCATTTCATCAAAGAGGATATCATGGCTACTGTGAATGAATTTTGCACAACAGGTAATATTAATTCTAAGCACAATTCTACTTTCATTACTCTGGTGCCAAAAAAAGACCACATTGAGACAATCAAGGATTGTAGACCTATATGCCTCCTTACCAGTATATACAAGATCATTGCAAAAGTTCTAGCCATGAGGCTCAAACTTGTCTTAGATAAGCTCATCTCCCCAGCGCAATGTGCATATATTGAAGGCAGACAAATTATTGATGGTACCTTAATAGCCAACGAGTTGGTAGATTCTAGGCTAAGGTCTGGAAATGCAGGGATTGTGTGCAAAATTGATCTTGAAAAGGCATTTGATAGAATAAATTGGAAATATCTAGAATTTGTGCTTATTCAGATGGGGTTTAGCAGGAAGTGGCGCAACTGGTTGAGGTTTTGTTATTCTACTTCGTCATTCTCAGTTTTAATTAATGGTTCCTCTTTCGGTTATTTTACCAGTACAAGGGGCGTTAGACAGGGATGCCCTGTTTCTCCTCTATTGTTCAACATTGCGATGGAGGGTTTTTCAAGATACATAGACAGAGCAGCCAATCAGAATCTTTTTAGTGGTTTCTCAGTTACACCTGCAAGTATCTTAATCAATCACCTTCATTATGCCGATGATACGATATTCTTTATTGACAATAACAAAGAGGAGTTACATAACCTGTTTTCAGCTTTACAATGTTTTGAGTACATTGCAGGTTTAAAGGTAAACACTTCTAAAACAAGGCTTATCTCTGTTGGGGAAGTATCAAACTTATCCTTGTGGGCTGAGGAATTTGGTTGTGCAATAGATTGTTTACCTTTTCAGTATTTGGGAATGCCGCTAGGTGCTAGGTCCGGTTCGAAAAGAACTTGGGACCCAATTATAGAGAGGTTTGATGCTAGATTATCCGTCTGGAGACGTATTTCTTTATCAAAGGGAGGTAAGCTTGTTCTTCTTAAATGCATTTTATCCTCTCTTCCCACGTATTATTTATCGTTGTTCAAAGCCCCCATTTCAGTTATTAAAATCCTAGAGAAGAAGATGCGCAACTTCTTATGGGAATACAAAGAGGGTGTTAAGACTTCTCACCTGGTTAACTGGGATTTGGTTTGTGCAACTAAGGAAAGAGGTGGCCTAGGTGTTTGCAATCTTAGATTAATGAATTTATCTTTACTTGCAAAATGGTGTTGGAGGTTTGGTGTTGAAAAGAACAAGCTTTGGTACAAGATAATAGTTGATAAATATGGATCTGAGTACTCATATTGGTCCCCTGGAAAGATCACCCAGACCTATGGTGTCTCTTGTTGGCGAGCCATTGCGGAAACTGCTGATCTTGTGTGTATGAATTCTACTTTATATTTACATTCTGGGAGCTTAATTTCTTTTTGGAATGACATTTGGTGTGGGGATTCGTCATTTGCAAAAACTTATTCTAACATCTTTAAGCTTTCCCGGGATAAAAATATAACTGTGGATGCCATGATATCTTTAGAAGGTGGATGGAAGTTTGATTTCAGGCGAGACCTTACAAATTCAGAGGTGCAAGAACTCGCTACTCTTCTTACTGTAATAGGGGATAGCCCACCAGTTCGGGATGGTCTTCTTGATACACGTAGATGGAAACTTCATTCCACGGGAGTTTTTACTGTCAAATCCCTTTATGCTAAGTTAATGGAAGAAGTTGGAGTTGATCATTTTCCTCACTTGTTCGTCTGGAAACCAGCAATTCCACCTAAGGTTAATATATTAATGTGGTGCTTGATTCACGGACGACTGAATACAATTGACATCTTGCAACATAAAGGTATGGATCTTTATAATTCCTGTGTTCTGTGTAGCATTGGTGTAGAAACACAGGAACATCTTTTCTTACATTGTAAGATTGCTTACAAGATTTGGTCGAGTATTCTGCCTATTACAGGTTGGGTATGGGTTTTACTTGGTTCCATGAGAACCTTGGCAGACAGTTGGCATTATGGCTACTTTTCTCAGTCAAAGAATTATATATGGGGTTCGATACTAGCTGCGATTGTCCATACCATTTGGAATGAAAGAAACTGTAGACGATTTGAGGAACAATATCTCTACAAAACGGATGATGATTTAATTTTGTCTGTAAAATCCTTAGTTCTAGCTTGGGCAGCAGCAGCAGGTCACCTACAATCTTCTCAATTTCAAATTTTGCGTACCTGGGATTCTATCTTCTTGTAATTTGATTATTGTTCTTTTACTTTCTTCAATCTACCTCTGGTAGAACCCCTTGTACATTCTTTTATCTCAATATATCTTCTCTTTCGATCAAAAAAAAAAAATTTCTAATTATGTGGTCTTGAGTTTCTAATATAATAGCCTTGGTCAAAATTTTCAACCAATATTTGTTCTTGGCATGCAAATCCAAACCTACAGTGTATAGTACTCTCAGTAGCTTATAGTTATTCCGTTTCCTACTATAAAAAGGACCTCCCGAATAATGCTACTTCATCACCACAAAATCTCATCTTTCATTAGTTACATGCATTTACGGGCCTCTATTGCTTTCACCATTTTTTTTTATTTTTCCTGCTTGATTTTTCTAACATTGCACTTAAGTTCTATCTCTCTCGCGCACACATGAAAACCACGGGAATGGATTTGGCGTGCAAAAGAGATCCCGAATTACTAGAGCTAGATTACCAGAAAGGAGTTATTCATGTATGCAACAATGGGATTACTAAAGTTCCTGACAAGTATGTTTTGCCGGTTAACGAACGTCCCGTTTTAGAAGTTGCTGGACTAGATCAATATAAAACAACAAATCTTGATCTGAAGTTGCCAATCATAGATTTCAACAAACTGCAAGGTTCTGAAAGACCCCAAGTTCTTAAGTCACTCAAAGAAGCTTGCGAAAATTATGGCTTCTTTCAGGTAGGTCTTAAAACGTTTAGTTACATTCTGTATTAAGAGCTGAAACTCAATGATAACGATGGAGTACGTTTGTTTTTTTGTAGGTTATAAACCATGGTATTCCTCATGATATTTTACGTGACATAATAAGCGTTACTCAACAATTTTTCGATCTTCCTTTCGAAGAGAAGTCAAAATATATGTCAGCTGATATGCGTGAACCTGTTCGATACGGAACTAGTTTTAATCAAAACAAAGATGGTGTTTTCTGCTGGAGAGACTTCTTGAAACTCATGTGCAAGCCTTTATCAGATGTTCTTCCTCAGTGGCCTTCTTGTCTTCTTGAATTCAGGTTGGCCAACTACATTACACTAATTCGATATAAGCAGCTGTAAAGTTAAACAGTTGTTAACTAGTTCTCTTGTGACTCGATCAAAATATCATCATCACATCTTAATCAGGTCGACAGTGCATTCTTACTCAAGACAAACAAATAGTTTGTACATAAAACTCATGGAAGCTATTCTAGAAACCTTAGGGTTGGTTAGTGACGACATGGGCGGTACTAGGCGGACAAATGATAGCGATGCTAATGACAAGTATGAAGACGACGTTTTAAAGCAATTCGAAGATGGGAGCCAGCTCATGGTCATGAATTGCTATCCTGCATGCCCTGAACCTGATCTAACCCTTGGTATGCCACCGCATTCCGACTACGGTTTCCTGACATTACTGCTTCAAGACGATGCTCAAGGACTTCAAATACAACACCAAGACAAATGGGTTACTATTGATCCGATTCGGGGTTCTTTTGTGGTCAATATCGGTGATCATGTTGAGGTAATGAACTAAAACTTAATTACTTCAAACTTGAATCATACGATTCATTGAAACTAATATTGGATTAGTTGATTGAGTTTTTTTTTTGTATGGATGGAACAGATTTTTAGTAATGGAAGATACAAGAGTGTGTTGCATAGGGTTTTTGTCAATTCTTTACGGTACAGGATATCTGTCGCGTCATTGCACAGCCTACCTTTAGACAGTATGGTTCGACCCTCACCAAAACTCATTGACGAAGAAAACCCAAAGCTTTACAAGGATACCGACTTCAAGTCGTTTCTGGAATATATATCATCGTGCGAACGTAAAATGAAGAATTTTCTCGAGTCTAGGAAATTGACTATTTAGAAAACGATTGTACTATTTCAAAAAACAAAAAAAAATAGCATCACTGGGTATTTTGAGTCTTTTATTTACTTTGTTTCTTTTCTTTTCTTGGAAGCATACTTTGTGGTTTGTATTATTTTGCAAATGTACACTTGTACAATATCAGCATTATTGTTTGATTGGTAATTTGTAACAACTAAACATTTGACGCACCTGTTTAGGCCAAAACAGACAGAAATATTAGGGGCTCTAATTGAAGTTATTTTTGTTATCCTTTTGGTTTATGGGGGTGGCCGGGGGTGTGGGTGGGGTGGGGGTGGGGGGGCTTTTCAGCCCTCCTGTTATTGTGTTCTTTAGGTCCTTCTGAAGTTGAACTATTGAATACATCAGAAGATTCCTAACAAATGGTAGATTCTAAGATATTTGAGGTTTTCTTTTTCTAGTGATCGTACAGTCAAATTGTTTAGGACTGTTCATTTTGAGAGCAATCTACTATCATTGATATACTATAATTTTTATCTTGTTTATTGAAATTTAACGATATTAACTAAATGAAAAAAAATAACAATAATGTAATGGTCAAATAGGTTTTCATCGGTTAATATTTATGGAAAATGCCCCAATATGAGATGCAATGTTGGAAATCTGCCCCAACGTTAAAAATA
This sequence comes from Papaver somniferum, assembly GCF_003573695.1. Classification (NCBI taxonomy): domain Eukaryota; kingdom Viridiplantae; phylum Streptophyta; class Magnoliopsida; order Ranunculales; family Papaveraceae; genus Papaver; species Papaver somniferum. The sequence goes on from NC_039366.1 coordinate 59,992,055, forward strand.
GTTGGAAAAATGCCCCATTCCGTTAACTTTGACATCCAACCCAGTTAAGTCACATGTGTAAAGCCATCATTACCACCAGAACTACCATTGAAACCGACGCTTCCACCACCAGAACCTTAAACATGAACCCTAAACCCTCAATCCTGGATTTTGAACCCTTAATCGTGAATTTTGTGGGATGTATTTGTCTTTCTATTCGCGTGTGTGTGGGCTCACACATGTGACTTAACTGAGTTTTTGACGAAATGGGGTATTTTTCTAAATTTTTAAATATTGGGACAGATTTTCAACATTGCACCCCGTATTGGGGCATTTTTCCAAGTTTCCTTTATCGAGAATATATATGTGGCACTGGACACTGTTGGAAGCACATATGGTATCATCGATATTACTGTGATAATGTTCGCTTAAGTAACTCAAGATCTATCCCTATAGTTGAGATCTTTCTCATGACCCAATATTCCCTCCGTCCCACTATTAAGTGACCTAGTTTAAGTTTGCACAATACTTAAGGCAAGCAATGAAAAAAGTATTTTTAAACATATTTTACAATTATACTCTTATGGATAATAACTAGTGAAATTTAGAAATAATTTATCTCTCAAACTACTCCACGGATGTTCGCAAACTTCGTACCACTGAAAAGCATTTTAAAACACCTACGTAACGAATATAAACATGCCTATCAAATTATGCATATTTCTTATATTTTTTTGTAATTAACTAAAAGGATAATTTTAGAAATATCTCCTTGTTTAGTGATATAGGTCACTTATTAGTGGGACAAAATCTAAAATCAAATAGGTCACCTAGTAATGGGACAGACGGAGTATTTATTAAGTGATCCAAGTTGTCTGATTGATTTTCTATCTTAAGTTTTAACTGAATAGACTCAAAATTTGCTACTATATCCTTAAAACATGTCTCAATGTGTAAGTTTTTTTTTAAATCTTGTAATCTTTTTCATCGGGGCCCAAAATTTTGCATGTGGTGACCTAGTATCCTCTGAATGAAACCTGTTTTGAGGCATACTGAAATTTTTTGAGGCATACTAAACAATGCCAAAATAGGGTCACCAAATAAAAAATAACATCACTCCTTATCCACCCTTTTTGATAATGGCATAACTACCCTTACATAATTGGTGTTAATGATTATGATTAGATTTGATTAGCTAGGAATTTTAAGAGTTGGGATTCTTATATTATTAAAAATTATATTATTAGTGGTGAATTTGTAGATAAATCAAATTTATGTGAGAGAGTTGGGATTCTTGAGAGGAATAAGAAGAAGTGAAACAAACTTGGGTTTTGAATTTTGAGATTTTAATGATTAGAAGTGACCAAAATGTGTGATTCAAATCATAGGTAGACTTCTATGCGAGGTTTAATTTCTTTTTATAAGTTGAATCTGTCAAAAAATTTAATTTTTAAAACCCAGATCTACTAACCAGATGAACAGTTCGGCTGATAACTTTTCAGTCGAACCTCAGTTTTTTGAAAATATACCTAGGTTCGGCAGACAAGTTATCAGCCGAACCTAGGTATATTTTCAAAAAACTGAGGTTCGGCTGAAAAGTTATCAGCCAAACCTAGGTATATTTTCAAAAAACTGAGGTTCGGCTGAAAAGTTATCAGCCGAACTTCACTCTGTAACTGACGAATTTTGGTTCGGCTGATTCGAACAAAATCTAGCAAAGTCGCATTAGCCGAACATAGTGTTTCTCTAAATCATACACTAGGTTTGGCTCAAAATTGATACTCCAAGATCAGCCGAACTGATCTTCTGAAAACCCTAATTTCATCTTTGAAATCATATTTTATCGATCAAACAAAATAAAATCAATCAAAAACAAGATGGATTTGTTACACATACATTCTAAAATACATATAAAAGCAATTGAGATTTGGATTTCGCACTCCAACATCGCTCACTTTGATTCGTGTTTGCTTGGCTTGATCAATTTCTTGATTGAATTTGAGTCCAAGATGTTTGAGTTTAAAGTTTATTTTGATTTTTGATTTTAGGTTTTTGATGATAAAGGCACTCTAATAATTTAAATTGTTTAAGGATATATAGGTAATTGCAGTACCTTTAGACACCCCTTATAAACCCACCCTAGATAGTATAATGAATGAGTATGCCTCAAAAAAAAATGAATATGCCTCAAAACAGGTTTCCTTTGAATATGACTCGGACGATCAATATCAATCTTGTAGCTTGTAAAGATCCAAAATTTGCATTTGGCCCAAAAATCCGTTTCATGAAGAAGTTTTTCCTTGCTATCACTAAAAATCTTCACAATGACAATAACGTAAATAGGACTAAAAAATATGCATATGAGGCTAAACATGACACTATGATCTATAATCTGCCTCGTGACACAAAATTCACTATTGTAGCCAAAAATTCATCAACAGAATCTAAATTTGCCTAGTGCCACAAATTTGTTATAATGTTCGGAATATGCACCACACCTAAAGATTTGTCTCCAAAATATGTGTTGCAACCCGAATTATACATCGCCCATTTAATATCTCTTACTGGAACGGAAAAGTGACGTTAAATTGTTAAATCTACATGGTGACTCAAAAAATGAATAACATTGTTTAAAACATCCTGAATTTCACATTGAATATCATCCTTCCACATTATGAGAAGACCATCAGCTAGGCCAACCCTATCTATACACACATGATTGCAATAATTTACAGATTTGGCAAGAGCAATCATTTTATTTTGTTTAGCTTGATATCAAAGAGAAAAAACAAATTAGGGGACTGGTTTTAATTAAAACCTACAGTTGATCTTTTGTAAATCTTTTGTCCAGTCCTTGAAAATTCCACTCAAGAATTTTGATGAAGGGAGATTTATATTACTTTCATAGTTTATTGATTTTGGTTTTTATTCATTGTTGGGTTTACCTCGAGATTTGAATACTAATCTCATATTTATAGTCGTTATTCGTCGTGAATTCACGAGGTCTAAATAACCTGCAGATTTTAGGATAGGGTTATTTGGTTTTTGGTACTCAGGTTTTGACCGAAAACTGAGTTTGGTCTAACATTTGTCCAGCCTTTGTGTTTGGTCCAAATACCAATGTTTACTTACTTTGACTTGGTTAAGTCTAGTTTTAATTACTTAACAGAAGTCAAAGTTTAACGTGGTCAATGCAGGTCAGCGTTGGTCTTTAGACCAAACGCAAAGGGTGGACAAATGTTAGACCAAACTCAGGTTATGGTCAAAACTTGAGTACCAAAAACCAAATAACCCTTTAGGATATTTCTTTGAAGATCAACTAATTTATATTATTTCTACCCAATTTATTAATCACTTATTTGGTTATCATTCCGCTGCAATTTCATCATCTTTCAATCGCTTCCGATTCGCATCAAATTTCCATCTTTACTCTAAAACAGGAAATATAGAGAAAATTGTAGAAAGTTTGAACCCTACAGAAATATATATAATTATTCGGAAATGAAAAAAGATAAAATTTTAAACTAGAAGCAGAGTTAAAGTTAAGAGATATTACTTGGAGAGCAGGTTTCATCTGATTTTCTCGTGTGGGCTCCAAAGATGATACCATCGCTGATTCATAAATGTTCATCTCCATATTTACAGAATTGTTCATACTCGTACTAGCTTCATTAGTTGTAGCGGATATGATTGGGCCCTGAACATGAAGGTCATATGGATTGTTGGAAGATGGCTGATGAGTGTTGAGTTTCTCATCCTTTTGTTCTGTCTAGTATCATTATCCTGATTTCCTTCCTCTTCTTCTTCTTCTTCTTCTTCTTCTTCTATAAAAGTATGATTATTTGTCACATGTACCCAAGGACCCATTTCTTGTTCCACTCCCGATTCTCTCTCATAAGCAGCATATTCTTCAGCATTAAGACTATCCAGATATCATTGATGTGCAGTTATCAAGCATTTTTCATCATTATTATCAATGACTAAACATTTTTCACAAATATTTCTAAGTTGAATTTCCCAATGATATCTCACTCAAGAGTTTTTTCCTACAATAGTATTCCACTCCCACCTCTTAGAAGTGAAAATGAGAGATCCACGTCAACTCTAACTTTGACTGTATTGTCGTATCTTGGTATTAAATTTTTAAAGTTGGTTGAAATATTTCTATCCATAAACTTATTGCTTCATTTACAATTTATGCATTCATGTGCTCAAGATTTAGATATTTGAATTGGACTGTGAATTCTTGAGTTAAAAATGTGTAATCCTCCAAAGGAATATGAGTATACTTTTGAGTAACGAAAAGCGTCTCATTGATGAGCTAAGGACCTCAACTGATTACCTCATTTGTAATCATCAACCAGATTAAAGCCAATGTTAGGGCTTGGATGAAGTCATGTTTACATTCAACAAAGAGTGCATGTTGTGGCTCATTCTCTTACTAGTTATTATGCCATAAAGAAACCACTTAAATGTTTGGTGGTTACCTTCTCCTCCCCTTCTTGCATCTCAGATTTTTGTGTAGCTGAGAGCGGTAACAACTAGTTTTTTTTTCTTTTTTTTTGTATCCGTATAGGTTGTTAGTTCACCTGCTTTGGTTCCTTGAGGTTTTTGGTTCACCATAAATTGATTAACTAAGAGTGTCCACAATCATGGAGAAAAACCAAGCTTAGTCAAACTAATCGCAGTAATATGGAGGATAACCAAATTTGGTCGGGTTTTCTAGGATTTGGGACAAAATCTGGTCTGAAATCCTGACCAAAACTAGATTTCCTTCAGCGCTCGTATTGTGTATGTCTGACAATAGGCGGTGATATAATTAGCATTTGCATGCAGGCACATATGAAGACAACCGCCTGATGGTGGAGTGAAGTTGTAAAATATGCCTGAACTGGGAGAATATATTACATCCTCCCCACTAGACGAGAGTACCATCTCCGCATGATATCATGCGTCTTTATAATGTTCTCTTGTGTGGGGCGTTGATATAACATCCTCCCCGCCAGACGTTCATAATACATCCGCCTAATATCAGATGTGGTGATAATGTTTGCCTGTGTGGGACAGACGTTATAAGTCCATATGGGGGTAACGGTAGTATCTGTATTTTCTACCATTGATGGATATTTTCAACCGTTTTAATATTTTTATATTTTTGAACTTTTGATTTTATTGCAACAGATATCTTTCATATACATATATATATATATATAAATTTGTTGAGCATTTCATCGCTACTACTAATTCATTTAGTTTGTGTATCAGAAAATTTTTACTACTTTCATATCATTCGTCTTTCAAATTGTTTAGAGTTATGGCACCAGTACCACGTGGTCCAAATTTTTCAACAATTGAAGACATAACGATGTGTAAAATTAATTTATTAATATCTTAATATTCTGCTATTGGAACCGGTCAATCAGAACAGGTATTGTGGACTCACATCAAAGATGAAATGAAAGAAGTCCTACCTACAAAAACGATATCTGTAAAAGAAATAGAAATGTAAGGTGAATATCCAACTGGATAGGGTCATAAAAGGATGTTAAGTAATCTTTATTTTTTGAACCCTTATTAATAATTATTTACATGTGCATGCACTAAAATGTTTTTAAAACAATAACAACTTGAAGAAGTAAGGAAGCGGTTCCAGGAATGCAATGGTGACAAAAATTTTAAGCACCAAGAGTGCTACAAAATCATGTTAGAAAATATAAAATATTCACAACGATTGACATTTCTGTTCGATTCGACTCATGCTGTGGAAGGTTATCAGAGTGTCGGGGAAGACGGGGAAAGACAAGAACCAACAACTCAAGACGACTCTAGTAAAAAAACCGACATCGGAGACTTGGCTAACACATATAACCGTAAGATGAAAAAGAAAGATAGCGAAACAACTCAAGAAAACAGGGAGAGCAAAATCCGATGCCCAAGAGGAAATGATGTAAATAATTATTAAACAACAATTTTTCAATACCTATTACCAAGAATAATCAAAATTCAAGATGGCACAAAGAGAAGTCAAATTTGCAGCAAAACAAGCTGAGTCTGCCACAAAACAAACATGGAAAGACAGACTCGACGCAAAGCAAGTAGTGGACGAAGAGTTTCACGTATTGATGATGGATGTCTCTAGATTGGATGATGTACAAAGAGAGTACATCGAATTTCGAAAGACAAACATAATGTGGAGTAAAAGAAACAAAGCTTAAATCGTAGCCAGATTAGTTGAAACCTTAATTATTATAATTAATAAGTGATTAATAGTTTTAGTAGTTTAATTGTATTTTAATGCTCCCTCTGTCCTCTATTCTATTTTCGTTTGTCCTAAAATACTGTCCAGCTTTTATTTATAGTCATATTTTTTAGTCAAACTCTCAAAATAATAAAGTGTTTTATAATTATAAAATTACCCTTTAGTGTTTTATAAAATGATAAAATTATTTTTAAATATAACTAATCTAAAATCTTAAATGATATCTTCTTCGATAGGAAACAAATCTACTAAATCAATCCACAATTTTTTTTATTTTTATTTTATTTAAACGTTTCTATAAATAATAAAGTTACCAAATATGTATCTTTCTTACATACTCCATAATCCATGTACTCCTTTTAATTTTGGTAATAACATATCCACAAAACATATTATCTTGGTTTCCAACATCTTAATTTTCTCCATAATCTGACCATAAGTGTTCGGTCAACTCACTATGCAAGCGAAAATGTGTCTCTTTATTGCGCGTCGCACGACCACGTTGCTCAGCTCTTATTTGGGAAAATTCATGACAATGCTCTCTCAATATAGTGATCGGTGCTGGGTTGTTATGTTGTTCATATACATGTGGCTAGTCACTGGGTAGATGCTCATCCTTTACTATCATATTATGTAATATAATACAAGTTTTCATGATATGTGCAAGCACATCTGGATTCCATATTCTTGCACGTTGCTTGATTATTGCAAATTTTTGTTGCAGGACATCAAATCCCCGCTTTACATCTTTTTGTGCACCCTCTTGCATCATTTTTTTTTTTTGCTTTTTCTTTGAATCTGGATGATTTACGGACATCACAATAGTAACAATCTAGGTATATGCCATCACTGAGATAATGTCCCGTATCATATGAATGTCCATTTACCACAAAGTTCACTGGTGCTACTTCCCGTTGATAAGACTTCAAAATATATATGAATGGTTCATCATATTAATATCATTGTTTGAGCCGGGAATATCAAAAATCACATCCCAAAACCAGAGATCATATGACACCACTACGTCCAAAACAATAATTTTGCTCCCTTTATAAGCGGTGTAAACCCCTGATTCAGCCGACGAACATTTATCCCATTTCCAATGCATGCAATCTTCACTTCCCAGCATCCATGGAAATCCTATTATCTTTGTTTTGCTTAAGCAACAGTTCAACATCACTTATAGTTAGTTCGCACAAATATTTATCCCCATACAATTTTATAATCGTCTTACAAAACCTACGAGTAGCTTCCAAAATAGTGGTTTCTCCAATGCATAAGTACTCATCAATCTGTCACACATCCGTATGCTAACATTCAGATTGATGATGAGGGTTTAATCCAAGAACTCCAAAAGCATCCTTTTTCTGAAAAAATAAAATAAAGATTTCCAGAAACAACATCTGCCACTGTTCGGTTGAACCAATCTAGTTGCATTCTGAATATTCCACGAAATACATTAGGTGTAAAGTGTGGGTTCTCGGAAAAGTAATCTCTCCAGAGAAGTATAGCTCCTGCCTCACGATGTCTTGGTATTCATGTACGAGTACGAGGCCAGTTTACATTTGTAACAAGGACTCCCAAACTGACTGCTAGGTTATTTTGGCGAATTGTGACTGAATCTTCATATGATGAGTAGAAACTATTATCAGAAAAAGAAGAAGAAGAATAGTAACCGGTATTCTCGTAGTATGCCATTGTAATTAGAAGAAGAAGAGACTATTATTATTAGAAGAAGAACCATATTGTTTTGTATAATTTAAGAGATTGAGTTTTCAATTTATAACGAAAATCCGAGACCATTTTTAAGTATAAAAAAGGCTAGTGTTTCAGTCTTGATACGACTACACACTCTTGGTATTTTAAAAATTATTTGAGTAAGGGACAGTGCAAAGAATAGACACAACAACAATTAAAAAAAATCAGTTTGAATGACAATAGCCGGTGCAAGTTGTAGTAGCTTAGGTTTTAAGTTCAGTATTTTTCTTATGTTCTAAAACTCTCTGCTAAGGCCGCGATGAAACCCTTTAATAATTAAGATTTTCTTGGTTTGATTTACTTGTTCTTCATGGGGTTTTGAATGAAAAACATGATTTAATCTCTAAATACTAGCAATTTACTTTCACCTTGTACGTGAAGCATCCATGGTAGTTAAAACAATGCTTTGTTATGTATTCAAGCATGTATATGAAATGATTTAGTTCAATATGTGATTATCTATTCTTCAAACAAATAGGAAATGCTGGGATTGGCATTTTAGCTGAGGTTAATTCATCCATTTGTGCAAGTGATTATATCACATCTTCAAGGTAGTTTGAGGCAAGCACCTCTATAGCTCCTTGATTGAAAAGATAACTACTATATCAAACTAAGGAATTTCTATGGATTTAGGCGGTGGATTCGAAGCCCTAGTTCATCTTTATATTTCCTTTTAATATTCTTTCTTTAGGATAATCATCCATATCGTTGTCGTATCGACAACTCAATTCGTTTTAATTAATATTAATATAACCTTAGAGGTTTAGTTTCACCAATCAAACTCCCCGTAAGATCGACCAGTATTTGCAATTGTCTGCGTTATAGACGTCGTGCACTTACGGTTTACAATCGTAGGTTTCTAAGCCTACCAAGGTTTTGGCACCACTGCCGGGACAGGCACAACGATAAAAGAATACACACAACAACAACGATAAAATATAGACAAAAAAACGACAAAAAAATATCAGTTTGAATGACAATAGCATGAAAAAAAAGTTTAAGAAAGCATTAATAAGTTAAATTTGAAATGACTACTCCCTAACAGATAAGACCAGCCATTGTTGGAATGACTATACAACAAAGATAAGACATAACATGTAAGACAAGCCATCTAATAGTCATACAAAATTAGACATTCATACTATCTTTATCCAGATTGGATGGAACCGATCGTGGTGGGATAAAAGGTATAGGCATTCTCGGAGAGGGATTAACTGATGACATTGTTGATGTTGATGCCTGACTCATTGGAGTCCAAATTTGTTTTGGCATAGTTTGAGGAAAAAGCACCGAATTTAAGGGGAGGCTGGGGTGGTTGTTGCTTATGGAAATGGGATAGTTGTGCCTCCAACATGTGGTTCCAGTTTTTTTAGTCCCTGTATTTTAGCATCTTTAGCCATAAGAGCGTTCATCTTCTTCTTCATTTTATTTAATGTAAATTTGTGAAATTCTTGAGAAAATCGGCATATTATTAAAAATATGTGTAAGATTCGGTCTGTCATGCAAAAAATAAATGACATTAGCATATATTATTGTGAACTTTACAACATAAAGTTGGTCGTGAACTTAGGTATGATAATTGTTGTTAAGGCGGAATGAGTATAAGTTCAGCAGGTTCTTCAATCATGTGATTGTGAAGGTCACCAGCATACCCAATGCTCCGACTTCCCAATTAGGATTGATCACATATTTCTGGAAGTTAGTTACATGTCGCCAATACTGTATGTACACATCATACATAACAACTTGCACTATGATCGTTGCATCAATCCAACTACCTTCTTTCAAAAGATTTGCTTGTTGACTATCGACCTTCCCAATACAAACAAGTGGTTTTAAAGGAACTCCGAAGGTAGGATGGCCACCGATGTCCCAAGTACATGTTATGATGTACAATTATCCAGGGAATATGCATGTACTAAGTATGTTATCATTTAAATAAGTATCATAAAATAAAGAAAGATGTTATTTGTATTCAGTAATAATGCTCATATAAAACGGAATTATCAACTCGCAACGCCAATCCAAGTAAATATAACTCTCGAGTCTGAGAGCTCCGCCACCGTGCATCCAATATCAGATCCACAGACATGTCTGGAAGATTTCTAGGATCTCCATGTCACTTGTTCTTCAATCAGCTAATTAAGTAAATTCCTACAACGAATAATATCAATAGTATTCTTCTTTACCCTCCTCCCAGAATTTCTAGGACACCTTTGTTCTTTATCACTCGTTGCGACATCTGGTCGACATATATCCAGATATTCATTCGTACCCCAAAACTATTCTGTAATAACGACCAACCAAACAAACAAACATTGAAATGAATAAGGGATAGGCATTTACCTATAATATTTGGAAGGGACCGCTTAGTGCTTTATGTCCCCTACCAAATAAGCCAAGTGTCGAATACAATCTCGAAAAATCAGCACTACCCCAGTCATATGTGCCAAGTGCATTAAGATCCTCAAAAACACTAACCATCCATCATCAATATAATTCTTTTTATTAGAAAAGAAAAATTGTCCCAAAACATACTTAAAAAAGGTAGTTGCTACTCTTCAGAAAGTTTGTTATCATCTTCAGCAGCAACTAACGTATCTTTTTTGAAATATGTGCTTAAAAATGTAATTGTAATTTCATTTAAAATCCACGATGGGACACACTTTTTCGATAAAGCGAAGGATCTTGTATCTCACGGGAAAAATGCTCACGGACATATTCAAATTTGTACTTGTTTGGTTCATACGGAATATCATCCCCAACACCACTCTATCCTGTCAACATGACCCAATCAAGTGGTGTGAACCCCCATCTCACCAAAGGGTAAGTGAAAAGTGTTTTGTTGTATCCCAAAAACGCTCAACAAGATAATCTATCAAAGAATGTGAGGTTTTTTACTAATTCCATGATCAATAAACGTCACCATCATGCCATTTCAATAATGTATTAACCCTTGGACTGTGTGTTGTAATAACGATATACTAGCAATGACCGAGAGCAGCAGGAACCACGGTGTGCATAATTGGATTTTGGATCTCCTGCAAACGTAATATATGTAGAAGCGTGTGTCTTATCATCTTCCAGTACACGGTAGCTCCCTTACCCGGGAACAAAGACCTCCACATATTCAACAGTATGGACTATTTCAAGATCCTTACCAGCTTTAGATATCTGTTTCTTATTCATCTTTCTGCCCCAAACATATCTCAACGTTAATCGCTTCGACATCTGTGCACACGATAAATAAAAGTTTCATAATTAATAGAGTAACCCTTAAACCACAATATAAAAATAATGAACTTTACAAACATACATCATAATTTCATAAATATTCATAGTTCCAAATTCTATAATTCCATAAACATTCATAATTACACACACACAAATTATGTCTTATACATTTACAACAAACATATCCATTCTTGACATATAAAATTAACCACCCAACTCAATTCAACCAATTCCAAATTTAAATTAATCTATTCAAATAAATTTTGTAAACCCAATTTCATACACAGAAATTATATCTTCTACATGTACAACAAACATATCCATCTATAGAAACATAAAATTAACCACAATCCAACTCAAATTAATCAATTCCAAATTCAAAGAAATCAATTCAAATCAATTTATTTAAACTCAATTTACAACTTGCAAAACCTGGTTAACAATTAAACCCTATTTGAAAATTAAAATTTTCAAAACCTAATTACAAATTACAAAGTACTACAATCATACCTTTAGTCTCCAATTAGGTCTCTAAATACGCAATTAGCAAAATACTATAACAAAGATGAATCATAAAAAACTCATAAAAAATAAATTTGAATTCATTGAAATAGATTTGAGTTACATACCTTCTTTAGATAAACTTAATATTCATGAACTTAAACTCTCCGTGTAGATTTATAACCTAAAATTGGAAGAATATGGACAGGTTCATTTTTTTTTGTCTAGGTTTCCTTGCTTTTCTTGTTGCTTGTTACAAACCCAAAGTACGTTGTACGTACGTAAAGTCAGATATTTAGTATTTCAGTTATCTGTAACTGTAACCAAAAACCTCTATATATTAAGGGTTTGCTCCTGTAATGAAACTATGAAAAAATTATTATGTTATTCTCTTAAATTGTCGTACAATGTTAGTTTAGTTTTGGGTTAACAAGCAAGATCCTAGCAATTGGTATCAGGAGTTAATTCCTGGCATAAATCTGAATCCTGTGCAATTCGGTTCTGTTGAGAAATCCAGTAGTTCTTCCAAGGAATCACCATCTACATCACAAAGAAGCAAGTAAGACGATGACTAAGAAGATTCAAAAACTTCTATGGCTTCTCTCAAGGCGGATGTACTATCTATTCAAACGAAATTAGATCAAATCATTCCATCACAACCACAAACACCACCTTACCCTCCACCACAACCGCCACATTACTCTCCACAACAACTGCCTATACATCCACCACCACAACTGCCGATCTATCCTCCACAACAACAGCCAGCCATTTTATCACCCATAACAGCCACTGATTTATCCACCACCACATCAACCTATATATCCACCACATCAACCCCAACCCCAACTGTTATTTCCTGTAGATTAACATAATTTTCGGGGTCGATCAATTCGGATTAATCTTCCATATTGTGATGGTAACGACCCTCGCGGGTGGGTGTTTCGGGCTGATCAATATAAATTTCTCAACGGAATTCCAGAAGAAAATATGGTGAACTTAACTTCTGGTCATTTATTTGGGGATGTCATTCCATGGTATCAATGGTTAATTAAAACCATTGGATTTCCAACGTGGAATGAATTTTGTCGTTACTACTGTTCTAGATTTGGGTCAAAGGAAGATGATGATCCGGAAGGGGCATTAGCAAAGTTATATCAAACTGGAAATGTCCGCAAGTATAAAACTATGTTTGAACGCCTTGCAAATCGTTGTTGCTCTTTACCAGAACTATTTATTATTCGTTGTTTTATCTCTGGTCTCAAAGAAGATATCAAAGCAGGCGTGAATTTTTTATCTCCTCAATCACTATCTCAAGCATATGTTATGGCAGAACGACAAGAAGACACTCTTGGTATGTTGGTATCTACAATTTCAAAGAGATGTAATAGTTGGAAATTTGCATCTCCTTCACTACCCACCCATTCCAACCAAATACTTCCTAAGCAATCAGATCTTGCATTACCTTCTGCAGTTCCTAAATTAGTAACCACGGGACCCCGACGTTTGAGTATTGCAGAGCAGCTTGACAGAAAAGCAAAAAACTTATGTTTCAACTGTGATGAACAACTTAAACCGGGTCATCGGTGTAAGCGACCTCAGCTGTTACTATTGGAAATGGAGTATGAAAATTCCAGTTTCGTTCCAGAAAATGAACAAGCTACGGAAGAACAACCTGCTTTGGAAGTTTCTTTGAATGCTAACGTTGGAAATCAAAGATCTGGAACTATGAAACTTTTGGGATACATTTCCAAACACCAGGTAACAGTATTGGTAGACTCTGGTTCTACTCATAATTTCCTTCATCCCAGAATTGTGAAGCAGTGTGGCATACATGTTGATAACTCTCATCCTATGAGTGTTACAGTCGCAAACGGGAGCACAGTGAATTATCCTGGCCATTGTTCCAAGGTGAAGTTAGTCCTCCGGGGGCATACTTTTACTTTAGATTTTTATATTCTTCATGTTTGTGATTATGAGATTGTTTTTGGTGCCGATTGGCTTCAAAGTCTTGGTGTTATTCAGTGGGATTTTCGACAACTAACAATGAGTTTTGATATGGATGCAAAACCAATTACTTTAAATGGGGTCCCTACTACATTTTCTCAAGTCCTTGATGAAGGTGAGTTCCAAAAAATTTTCTTACAAGAAGGTCGTGGGTTATATATCTGTTTATTGGATTCTTGTGCTACAATAGAACCTCAGATGTCTACATATGTTACATCATTACTTGAACAATACTCAGACTTGTTTGAAGCTCTGACTGAGTTACCACCACGTCATGATCATGACCACCGAATTCCTCTACTACCTGGAAGTGCTCCAACTAATGTACGTCCTTACCGGTATCCTCATTTTCAGAGAAGTGAAATCGAGAAATTAATTTATGAAATGCGTGATACTGGAATTATACGTCCAAGCACAAGTCCTTTTTCTTCACCGGTTCTTTTGGTTAAAAAGAAAGACGGATCGTGGCGTATGGTGTTGATTACCGTGCACTTAACAACATTACTGTGAAGGATCGATATCCCATTCTTGTAATCGATGAATTATTGGATGAGTTAAATGGTGTTATTATATTCTCCAAGTTAGATCTTAGATCCGGGTATTACCAGATTAGAGTATTTGGCGAGGACATCCCAAAAAAAGTTTTTTGTACACATGAGGGTCATTACGAATTTCTTGTAATGCCCTTTGGTCTTTCGAATGCACCAGCGATATTTCAAAGTCTGATGAATGAAGTTTTCTGGTCTTACTTGCGTCGATTTGTATTGGTATTCTTCGATGATATACTTGTGTACAGTCGTACCGTAGATACATCTTAAAGAAGTATTTGAACTGCTCCACCAACATCAGTTGTTTGTTAAGCGATCAAAGTGTTATTTTTCTCAACCAACTATCGAATACCTTAGTCATATTATAACTGCAAATGGTGTACAGGTGGATCACTCCAAAATAGAAGCTACGATGCAATGGCCTAGACCAACATCTTTAAAGCCGCTGCGAGGATTTTTGGGTCTTACTGGGTATTACCGGAAATTTGTTCGTGAATATGGATATGTTCAAACCAAATTCCATGAATCTGAAATAGAATTTAATGAGTTGAAGACAGCCTTATCAACTACACCAACTTTAGCGTCACCAGATTTTACTCGTGAGTTTGTTCTAGAGTGTGATGCTTCTGGCCTGGGATTAGGTGTTTTCTTAACACAAGATTGCGTATTTCAGTAAAGCTTTGGCGCAAAAGCATCTTCACCTCTATATCTATGATAAGGAACTCATGGCTATTGTAATGGTTGTTTCAAGGTGGCGTCCTTACTTGTTAGGTCGTCATTTTAAGGTATTAACTGATCATCGCACTTTGAAATATTTCCTTGGTCAAAGGTTAACTACTATGGAGCAGCAAAAATGGTTAACAAAGCTTTTAGGATATGATTATGAGATTATATACCGAAAAGGAAAGGAAAATGTTGCTGCCGACGCTCTTTCTCGTCTCCATGACCATCCACGGCTTTGTACAATTTCTTCCCCTATATTTTCTTATATGGAGGACATTATTAAGAGTAATATGGAAGACATTAGTTTGCAACAATTGGTTCAACGTCTCTTGGTTTCTCCAACAGGGGTTCCACATTATACACTTGATAATGTTGTTTTACGGTACGAGGGAAGGATTATTTTGTCGCCTAATTCTCCATGGTGCATAAAATTTTTACATGAGTTTCATGATTCACCAATTGGGGGATATTCAGGAATTTTACCAGCTTACAAACGGTTTTCCACAAGCTTTTATTGGCAAGGTATGAAACAATCAGTAAAGAAATATGTCACTGAATGTGAAGTGTGTCAACGGATGAAGTACGAGACTATATCTCCACCCCGTCTTCTACAACCATTACCGATTCCATCTGAAGTGTGGTGTGATATTTCCATGGATTTTATAGTTGGTCTTCCACTTTCAAACCGTAAAACTGTCATTATGGTTTTCGTTGATAGATTCAGTAAGTATGTCCACTTCTCTTCTCTGTCACATCCTTATACTGCAAAGTCTGTGGCAGAAGATTTTGTTCAAGATATTGCGAAGTTGCATGGAATGCCTCAGTCAATTGTGAGTGATCGTGATCCTATTTTTATCAGTAATTTTTGGGAAGCTTATTTTGAATTACAGGGCACTACGTTATGTCATAGTACTGCATATCACCCCAAATCCGATGGACAAACGGAAGTCGTTAAACGTTTGATAGAGCAATATCTTCGTTGTTTTGCTGGTAACTATCCAACTCAATGGACTCACTGGCTACCTTGGGCTGAATTTTGGTAGAATACAGCATACCACACCTCACTACGTATGTCTCCATTCCAAGTTGTTTAAGGTCACCTTCCGCCTCAAATTGATTCTTATATTCCTGGTACTATTAATGTTCATGTTGTTGATTCTGCACTTCAAGAATGGGATCAGTTACTTAAGCATTTACGTGAAAATTTGGGGGTTGCCCAAAATAGAATGAAAGTTCAATCTGATCGTCATCGTACTGAGCGTGAATTCGTTGTTGGAGATTGGGTGTATTTAAATCTTCAACCATATCTACAAACATCAGTTGTCTATTCTCCATTCCAGAAATTGACTCCAAGATTCTACGGGCCCTATCATATAGCCAAAAAGATTGGTTCTGTTTCCTATAAAATCGCATTGCCTCCTGGTTCTCGTGTTCATGACGTCTTTCATGTTTCACAGTTAAAAGGTAGGATATGTGACTCAATTTCTTCTTCAATAACTTTTCCTCCAGTAGATGCTCCAACTACGCCTTGGAGACCGGCTAAAATTCTAGAACGTGGGTTGTTTAAGAATAAGAACAAAGCTGTCACTAAACTTCTTATTCAATGGGAAGAAAAATTTGCTGACGATGCTACCTGGGAGTTGTATGATGATTTCATGGCTCGATATCCTAAATTTGCGCCTTGAGGACAAGTCGTAATTAGTGGGGGCAACAATGTTACAAACCCACAGTACGTTGTACGTGCGAGTAGCAAAGTCAGTTATTTAGTATTTCAGTTATTTGTAACTTGTAACCAAGAACCTCTATATGTTAAGGGTTTGCTCCTGTAATGAAACTATGAAGAAATTATTATGTTATTCTCTTAGAATGCCGTACAATGTTAGTTTAGTTTAGGGTTAACAAGCAAGATCCTAGCATTGTTCCTATTGAGAAGAGTGTGGAAAAGAGGAGAAAAGATGAACATCGTTGTGTCTGTCTAGATGCGTGAGTTATATTCACGTCGCACGCACTAATGGTGCATGCAGTATTGAAAGGTGGCGTTAATTAAATCAACGCCTGTAGTGGACGAAGGTATAATATCTGCCCCATCAGGTGGACTTCAAATCAACGCGTGTCATCTGAAAAGACTTTATACGTTTGTTTGATATCAAACAGACATTTAAAATCCGTCCCATACCAGTCATGAATATTATTCTCCGTTCAATATATCAGGCTTATGTCCAATGGCGAATCCAGAACAAAATTTTACTGGGGGCACATTTTATTCTCGAAGAACATAACTAAAATCGTAGCGAAAAAAATCCCAAACATCAGCACATAAGTAAACTAAATACCATAAAGTTCATTCAAACCGAAATGTAAGTACGTTACTGAATATAAAACTTGTAAAGAAAAAAAGGTTTGATCTAGCTAAATCACCAATTAAAACTCAATAGAAACACACAACTTCTATGTCTGCCCGCGGCGACTGCACATATTTTGAAACCTTTTCATGACAATATCATCTCCGATCAGATCGAATAAGTGTCTCTCAATGTAGCAAATCAAAATGTCATTCATCCATTCGTCCCCCAATCGATTACGCAAGCGATTCTTTACAATTTTCATAGCAGAAAATACCCTTTCTACGGTGGCAGTAGCAACTGGTAGAAGTAATTCTAATGTGAGAAGTAAGTAAACCAAAGGGTACACTTCATCCTTTTTACTCTCTACCATTTTGATTGCGAGATAAGTAATTCCATTCAATTCTGAAAAGCCATCGCTGGACCTTACATCCGCAATGTAATTTAGTAGTTGATCTTCTAGTAACACAAGTTGAGTAGGAGAAAAATATCTTGGGTAAAACCGAGCAAAATGAATCAGTTTATCTTTGTCAAATCCAGAAAATGAGTCTCTTGGACTTAAGCATGCCACCGAAAGAAGTAATTCAGTGTTCGTCTCGGTGAAGCGATTGTTTAGTTCTTGAAGTTGCATATCTATGACTGTGTATAAATACTCAACTTGATAATGATACTAATTATTTACCTCTTGAGTATTACGCCTTGGTCGACCCTCCCGTTGGAACACATCATTCATATCAGGAACTTTGATGTGGTGCCTTGCACAAAAAGAGGATACTTCTGACAACAATGAATCCCATTCCTTATCTCTCATTATCTGGAGTCGTTCCCTGCATACTGTAACTAATTTCATGGCATTTACAATGTCTTGATGTTTTCTCTGCAATGCCTTTGACAGATCATTTGTAATTCCCAGAATCTTTTTCATCAAGTGCAAGCTGAAAATAAAATTGAAATTTTTCAAAGAATCTAGGATAACCTTAGCTTCAAATTTCTTATCAGAATCCACTGCTAAATCTTCCAAAAGTGTTATAACAGATGAGAATATATTAATCAGGCTTACTATTGTATTGTGATGCGAACCCCAACGCGTGTCACCAGCTCGTTTAAGAGTACTTTCTTGATTAAGGCCTCGCCTAGTTAATATCTCACCACTACATAGTGCCTCAAAGACCGCCTCAGCTTGCTTCTCACGAAGCATATCTTGACGTTTGGCTGATCCAGCTACCACATTCACCAAGTAACTCATTACGACATAAATTTCTTCTACATATGTATGTTTTTTTGCCACAGCCACAACAGCTAGTTGCAGTTGATGAGCAAAGCAGTGGACAAAATACGCGCAGTCATTATCTTTCAAAATCAGTGCCTTTAGACCATTATACTCACCTTGCATATTGCTTGCCCCGTCATAACCTTGCCCTCGTAATATGGAAATACTCAATCCATGTCGAGAAAACAAATCATCCAATGTTGCTTTAAGTGAATTGGCAGTTGTACTAGTGACGTGTTCGATTCCTACGAAACGCTCAATTACATGACCTTTGTGCACATATCTCAAAACAATAGCCAGCTGTTCTTTTGATGATATATCTTTATATTCATCTAAGAGGAGAGTAAATGGTCCATCCCCGAGTTCTTTAATAATTTCACTTAATATTTCAGAAGAGAAGCACTTGGTTATATCTTTTTGAATATCTGATGCTATTAACTTTTGGTTCCCTGGAGCATTCTCTAGTACAACGACTTTAATTTCTTCATTATTATCTGCCAACCATTTTAAGAGCTCTATAAAGTTTCCTCTGTTGAGAGAAGCTTCAGTTTCATCATGTCCACGAAATGCAAGCCCCTGCCGTAAAAGAAATCGAACACAGTTAATCGATGCCCTCAACCTTTTCCTATTATCCCTTTTCTCTTCCTCCGACTGTTTTTCAATAATTGCATCAATGTGTTGTTTCCTATTCATTAACACCTCACAATTTTTCAAAGCCTTATTATGTGCACTTTTTGGCCCCCCAATATGTAGTTGTAGCCTTTCTTTATTCCTCCAACCTCTAAATCCTTTTCCCACAAAGGAATCACCACTACCAGCTCTAAACAAATAGCAACAAAGACAAAACACCGCATCTGTCGAAATGCTATATTCCAACCAACTTGGGTGCTCGTTGAACCAAGAGCCGCAGAACTTTCTTGGCCTGCCACCAGATATTCTTGTTGGATAGGTGTGCTTCTTTGGCTGACAAGGACCTCTTTGTAGGTAAGCTCTTCGAACTCGGTCTCTGATATTGGGATCATAATCAAATATTGGAGTTCGCAGTCCTGGATCCGAAGGTAGACTTGCCAGTAAGTTTTCATTCACATCGTTTTCAGCTGCGCAGGACGGTGCTACATTCTGGGCACTTGAACTCTCAGCATGAATTACATGATTTCGCGTTGTAGAATGCAGGTTTGAGACAGAAGGTGTTGTTGTAGCATTGTTGTCTCTATTTTTTCTCTGGAAGTACCTAAGCATTTTTTTCTGAAAACCACAAACAAAATTTCATTAGCCTCACTACAATATTAGAGACCAATGAGTTACAAAGAATACAATTGGTCTCTATGATTATTAAGCCTCACCAGTCACTACAAACAGGAAACACAAAACATTACAGTACTATGATTATTAAAGATGAAGAAAAAAAAGATTGAATCAAATGTTATTGTAAACACTATGGAATTACAGAACCATGAAAAATAAGCAACTAAATGTGTTAATCCAAAACTAAACCCATATATCATAACACCTATGCCTACACACATCCAAAGTATTTGCGATTTTCTGTTGTAGTTTAGAAATGACTATAACACCGAACTTAGATTTTTACAGGAACTGTCAATCAACTTGAGCTTAAACTCTTCCAACACACATCCATAAATCTATTCACACAATGGAATAAATTAAACACTATTCACACAAGTTTTAATAAAAAGAGCAACAATAGATAAAACAAATTGCATACACACTTCTTCCCTAATTAACAGATCTTGAGGAGTTGAGGTATTGGATACTAAAATTGAAATCAAAACCCATTATATCTAATTCCCAAAGCCAGCATCCACGGTATCTCAAAAATTAATGACAATTATAGAAATCAGGACAAAGTTTCACTCACTAACATAATGATTATAAGCCACGAAACACAATTTTAAGTAGTAATCACTAATCAACTTAATTTTCTTACCACAGCAAAACAAAGCAATGACACCCACCGACTGTTTGTGAAATTGCAGTATCACTTTTCCCTTAAAATTGATCAATTTCGTCAAACCTAAAAGAAAAATCTAAAACCCACCATCATAATAAACCCAAATTTCATCAATCAGTAAGAAAATATACATAAATTAAATGATTCAAGAAGAAAAATATCAAAAATTAGAGTATCTAGGAGGTAGAAGTAAAAACCTTTACTTGGAAACTAAATTGATGCAGACGGAGACTGATTAATGTTTAGTTGTTCATATAAACCATATACGAACCACAAATATAAGGAAATCATCGTGATTTCAGCAGATTTTCTCCCAATTTTCCTTCATTCTAGGGCAGTTTTAGTTCGTGGAAGTGAGTTATGCGCAGGAATAGGGCTGAAATTAGTTTCAGAAGCATATCTATTCCAAGTTTTGGCGTTAATAGAGAGGGGGCACGAAGCTAAATCTGGTGAATATTACACGGGACTTTTTTTTTTAGAAAATTTAGGGGGGGCCAGTGACCCCACTGGCCCCAGTGTAGATTCACCACTGCTTATGTCAAACCTGCGCTTGACCATAATTTACTCCTCTATCGTTGCGTTTGAACCCCAAAAGACCAAATCTTTTTAGGATTTGGTATGGTTTTTGCTCTTTGCTCCTGTCTCCTGATGGTGGACGCTCTAAGAGCATCCACAATGGACGATCAAACCTATATATTTGGTCAAGAAACGAGACACAGCGGGACAGACTATCGAGTAAAAGTTGTACCAAAACCAAATCCCATACTATATTTGGGCTGGGACCAAGACCAAATCCAAATATAGTCGAGCGAACGTATAAAGTGATCCTGTGATGGGGCGAACGTATAAAGTGATCCTGTGATAGACGAACGTATAAAGTGATCCTGTGATGGACGAACGTATAAAGTGATCCTTGTGATGGGGCGGACATTGTATGTGATCCTTGTGAAGGGGCGGACATTATATGTGATCCTGACCAAATGGGGCGGACATTATATGTGATCCTTGTGATGGGGCGAACATTATATGTGATCCTGACCAAATTTACTCTTCCATCCTAGTGTAACACCACGGATTAAACTCAAATTTGGTCGTTTTTTTTGGTCTTTAGTCTTTGATTTTGATCGCACCACTGCAGTTGATCTAAGGGAGTATCGTACTCGTACATATATTCAGATGGAATCGTCTAGTTCTAGGGGTGTAAATTCGGGCAGGCCGGGCCGCCCGACCCAAAAACTAAGACAGGCCGGGCAGGCCAGGCTTAATATTTGTGAGCCCGTAAACAAATTCAGGCCGGACAGGCCGGGTACAAGTAGATAATTTGCTACCCAAAGACCGCCCAAAGCCCGCTTTTTATACGGGCAGGCCAGATCGGGCCGGACATGCCACTATTTTGATTTTTTTTTTTAAGTTTAAATTTTCAAATGAACGGTATTAAATACAATATCCTTTCCTTTCCAACATCACATATCGTAAGTAAAGTGATAGTATTATTTTATATTTAAATTACACTGACAAATTTTTAATTTTAGGCTATAATAAATAATTAATTAGAGTACAATAAACTTTCTAATAAGAAAATATATTACCATTAATGTTTTGAAAAGGTTAATTATAAGTAAAAACAATTATATATTTTATTTTTCTTGACACAAAATTGACAATTATAAAATTGTAACTTTTAAGTATTTTTAAGAGGATATTAAATGATTAATAGCACATAGAAGCCTTTCAGGCTGGGCACCAAGCCGGGTATCAGGCCGGGCATCATAATTAATCGCAAAGCCCGAGACCGCCCAATAAATTAATCCAGGCCAGGCCGGGTAGCCCGCAACGGGCCATAACAGGCTTTGAACAATTTCAGGTACATGCGGGCTTGGGCGGGTACGGGCAGGCTGAGTTTTTTCGGGTAATATTTACACCCCTATCTAGTTCTACGCCAATCATATCTCAGGTCGTTTTGACCCAAGTTAACTTGAGTCAGCAAAACAGTAAGAATTTCCTCTTGTTAGGGAAGGGAGGGACGAGGGAGGCAGTACGGAGAAGAATGGATAAAATAGAAAATCTCTCCAACTTGAAGATTTTAACTGAAGCCTTTTCAGTTCTTTCTTTTCCTCTCCTCCACCATGACTTCATCAGCTTCTCTCCTTTCTCTATCTTCACTCTGTTCATTAGCAAACCCTCAGCAAACCCAAATCCTCCTGAAACCCATTTTCACTTCTTCCAGAAAAAACCCACCTCAAATTCTATCCATTAAATCATCTAAAGGTGAAGAAACCAATAACAAAAATGGTTCATGGGTTAGTCCAGATTGGTTAACATCAATAACAAAATCACTTAGTAATACTAGTAATGATGATTCAGGTATACCAATTGCAAGTGCTAAACTTGATGATGTTTCTGACCTTTTAGGTGGTGCTCTTTTTCTTCCATTGTTTAAATGGATGAAAGAATATGGACCAATTTATCGTCTTGCAGCTGGTCCTAGGAATTTTGTTATAGTTAGTGATCCTCTTATTGCTAAACATGTTTTGAGAAACTATGGTACTAAGTATTCTAAAGGTCTTGTGATTGAAGTCTCTGAATTCTTGTTTGGGTCTGGTGTTGCCATTGCTGAAGGCTCCCTTTGGACGGTATTCTCTTCCTTTCTCTAAATTTCTGAAATTGATTAGTTCATGGTTTAGTTTTGATATTTCAAGTGATCAATAAGCTTTAGAGAGGGGTCTTGAACCTCTGACCAAAATTAATGAGAGTTCCAGTTAATTAATTCTTCAAATTTTGTGTATGGGTGTGGGCATATGGTCTCTTCTTTATGAGCATTGTATATAATTTGTTAAGGGTTCTTGTTGAATGAAATTTGTATCGTCTCGATGAGCAATAGAATTTGATTTGTTGATAGGCGAGGCGACGGGCAGTGGTTCCATCTCTTCATAAGGCGTACTTGTCGATAATAGTAGATAGGGTATTCTGCAAGTGCGCGGAAAGGTTGGTAGAGAAACTTAAAACAGATGCAGACAATGGTACACCTGTGAATATGGAGGCAAAATTTTCG
The DNA here is from genome assembly GCF_003573695.1 of Papaver somniferum. Lineage (NCBI taxonomy): Eukaryota > Viridiplantae > Streptophyta > Magnoliopsida > Ranunculales > Papaveraceae > Papaver > Papaver somniferum. The sequence goes on from NC_039366.1 coordinate 60,015,700, forward strand.
CAGTTAACTTTAGATGTTATAGGATTAGCAGTGTTCAACTACAATTTTGATTCACTTACTGCTGATAGTCCTGTTATTGAGGCTGTCTATACTGCGCTAAAAGAGGCAGAGGCTCGTTCAACGGATCTTTTACCTTATTGGAAGGTAGGCTTTTTTACCCTGACTCCCTTCTTTTTTATTGTTATCATACTTAAATGACTTTTTCTTGTGTATGATGTTGCAGATTGATTTGTTGCGCAAGGTAATTCCTAGACAAATCAAAGCTGAAAAGGCAGTTACTGTTATAAGACAAACTGTTGAAGAACTTATAGCAAAGTGTAAGAAGATTGTTGAAGCTGAGGGCGAGCAGATTGACGGGGAGGAGTATGTGAATGATGCAGATCCTAGCATCCTTCGCTTCTTGCTTGCAAGCAGAGAAGAGGTTTGTCTAAGTTTGTGAATCTTGTTTTTATCTTCTTCTTATAAGTAGAAAATAAAAAACCTACTGTTTAAACTGGTGTACTCAACAGTATAAGCTCAGTATCATCATTAACATTACCTAGATTATGCTTCACATGCCCTGGTTATTTTCAATAGGATACCTTGCTACTACAGTTTGTTAAAGCCAAAAAATAGACATACATGAAACTACTTATCGTAAAACATACTGATAAGTGATAAATGGATATATTCCAGGTTTCAAGTGTACAGTTGCGAGATGACCTTTTATCAATGTTAGTTGCTGGCCACGAGACAACCGGTTCAGTCTTGACATGGACACTATACCTTCTAAGTAAGGTAAGCTTGTAAGGTTATCAGTTTTACTCTCAACTCTGAATGATACTGTGACATTCTATTCTTGTTCTTGATAATCTGTCATGATCCTACCTATCTGTTTATGTCACATCAAAACACCATCTTAGTAGGAAGTAGGATCCCTCACACAGTAGCATACTTATCTTCTTTTGTAGGACCCACCATCCTTGATGAGAGCTCAAGAAGAGGTCGACAGGGTTCTACAAGGAAGATCCCCCAAGTACGCGGATATAAAGGAACTCAAGTATGTGACACGCTGTATAAATGAATCACTTCGTCTCTACCCACATCCTCCTGTAGGTGCAAATCAATATGGCTATTATGATTGGTTTTCATGCCAATCAAATGGATATCATTCTCTCATTGGTGCTGGTCTTAATAGTACTCCAATCTGCATTTTCTAGGTGTTGTTAAGGAGAGCTCTAGTTCCTGATGTGCTTCCTGGAAATTACAAGGTCAATGCTGGTCAAGATGTAATGATATCGGTGTACAATGTCCATCGTTCTCCCCAGGTAATCAATGCTCAAACTTTTTTTTAATTTTTGTTTGTTTGAATAAAGGTCATGCTCAAACTATGGCTACTGTGTTAATAAACTTAAGAAAATAACAATGTGCTAGTTTACTGCATGATTCATGAGACACTTCCATTCACATGTCAGTCCTGGTACTTCAAGAACACATGGTTGATTTAAGACTTGAAACAATGTTACCATATTTGAGATAATTGACTAAATGCAGACTTGTCAAACATTCTCCCCTTTATTTCTGCATAATTACTATTGTTAATTTCTATTGCCCTAGGTCTGGGAGAATGCAGAAGAATTTATGCCTGAAAGATTCGACTTGGGTGGACCGGTTCCTAATGAAACAAATACAGATTTCAGGTCGGCATCTACTTTTCCTATTTCTCAAGCTGAAGCAATAAATGCAAAAAATTGGCTCACTATTACCTGCTTTCATACAGTGTATCTAGGATATCCTGTTCGACAATATATCTATTTCTGATTTCTTAGAACATTTGGATGCAGATTCATTCCATTCAGTGGGGGGCCTCGAAAGTGTTTAGGTGACCAGTTTGCGATGATGGAGGCAATTGTTGCACTTGCTATTTTCCTTCAGCGCATGAACTTTGAGCTAGTTCCAGATCAAAACATCAGCATGACTACTGGAGCTACTATTCATACAACAAATGTAAGATTTTCCTTATATCTACTACAATCAGAACATTTTGTGCTGACGGGTAAATGTGCACTTAAACCATCACAACATGTGAAGTGAGTCACATGGAAGATCACCCATATTAAAACCATATCAATAATCATTATTTAGAGCAACAATTTCACTCATGACTCATTATTTAAGCTCTTTGTTTTTCCTTTGCAATCTGCGTGCTGGAACTATAGTAATTGTTAGATGTTTATTGGTATTGATTAAGATTCGATCTAGTGGAATACACATTGCTGAAAAGGATTCATGTTTATGTTGTTGCAGGGTTTGTACATGACACTGAGTCAAAGACAAGTTCAGCCTACATTTGCTTCTGCTGCTTCTAGGTAAGTAGTTATATTCTTATGTAAATTTTGTGTTTTATGTAACAAAAATCACTCAATTCCAATTATGTTGCTGTTGTAATCGAAGCTGTACACCACCACATTGAAAGTACAATGTAAAGTTAGCTATTATTTCTAAATGTGGCTGGTAAATGAGCAATCAAAATCTTGTGGACACAGTTATATTTGGCTTTTCATGAAAACAGAACTAGTGACCTTGTACCATTAGAATTTGTGTATGTAGTGAGTCCTACTATTATCTGTCTGTTATTATGGTGTTAGTTTGTCACAAGGTTTGAAAAACGGCCGTTTTTTCTGAAAAAACGTCCGTTATAACGCTCACGCCCATATACCGTGCCCGTGAGGCTCACCAACACGCTTACCTAAATAACACCGATAAATAGGAAAAAATGGCGTTATTTAGACCCGTTATAACCGTTTTCACACCTGTGATTACCGTTTTTCTAAAATTAATATTTCAGTTTTTTTCTTCTAAATAACATTTTAACACACGTTTTTTACACCGTATTTTCCGTTTTCATACCGGTTAAACCCGTTTTTAAGGAAAAAAAAATTTGAGTTGGAGAAATTCTTATACAATTTTTAATTTCAAACTTACATCTAAAATTTCATAAATAATCATTAAACACTTCAAATTTTATAAACTTACAATAAGTAACCTAGTGACAATAGTGCTTGAAATTTTAAACTTAGACAAACCAACTTGTACTGGCATTTTTTTTCGACTTATTCAAGTATTTTCTGTTTTCTCGACGATTCTCAGTTGATTCCTCCTCCTCTTCCTCCGCCTCATATTGGTTCGCGTAATGCATTTGGCTGTCGTAGTTAACAGTATTGTCATCTTCATAACCATAGTCTTCTTCCTCATTATCATTACGATTATCTACTTCATTATTGATATTAATATTGGAATTATACTCTTCATTAATTCCTCGGGTATCTTCTTCTGGACGATCTTCAGTGTAATGAGAATTGTATATGGGATTTTCATTTTCATGACCTTGTGTATTGTCTCCAAATGTTAGGTTACCAAAGTCATAAACAAAGTTACTCACTGGCAACCTTTGATATGAGATTTCAACTTCTGGATCATGCCATTCGTATGGTGGAGGGAGAGGCTCTGGATTATTAGCTGCTTCCTCTTCCAATTCATTTAACCAATGTTCTTCCTGGGGTAAAATTGGTGTTTCATCATCCCCTGCTATCCAATCAAGCATATTTTCATCTGTCAGCAGGCTATGAACATCGTGGACATCGATGTTATGTCGCTTTGCTTTACCTTGAACTCTTTGCTGCTCCAATCTTAAATTGTACTGAACATATACCAAATCGTTTATTCTTGACGAAACTAAACGGTTGCGTAGTTTGGTGTGAATTCTTTCAAACACACTCCAATTCCTCTCGGATCCAGACGATGTGTTTGTCTGGCTTAGTATCTTTACCGCGATCCTCTGGAGTGATGGAAACTGAGCACCGTATGACAACCACCAGCTTACAGGATCACCTTGCAGAGCAGCCAATCTTGCTGATGGTGATGCAAATTGGCCTTGCATCATTTGCATTCTTCCCGCCTAAAAATATCAAAAACTGTGAATAGAAATTCATATAATTACGAAATTAATTGTTAATAAAAATTCACACCTCTACCATGCATGTCGCTTGTTCTTGAGGGCTACTAATCATTTTTGATATAACTTCACTGAGACAAATTTGGGGATGAGAAATTTCATTGTTAATGAGATTGGCTGCTGGGTTGTAGATATAATATGGATTCAGAAAATGCGCTGCAGCATGAAGAGGAGAACTCAACTGATCTTTCCATCCTCGGTTAATCACACCTACAATAGAATTATTTCGAGTTTTACCCAAACCCCTTTCTATAGTTTCCACACATGTAGCAAGTGCATGAAACAAATAACCCATGGTAGGTTTATCTGAATCCAAGAAACGGATCATTTTCAATAAAGGACCAACCATCATGCATGCATTTTGGCATGTGTGCCAAAACATCTCATTCAAAATAATGTTTTTCACATCTTTAGCCGTACGAGTTTTTCCTTCTGGCGAGTTCACAAATTCTTGGTCTACAAAAAGACTCTCGATTGCATTACGTTGATCAATGATACTTTTGATTGCGATAAAATTTGTCGCAAACCTTGTTAAGCCAGGGCGCAATAGATTGCGTCCCCCAGAATGTTGTCTGAATCTAGCAAGAACCCAACCATGATTATAAATAAATTTACTGATTTTTCTAGCTTCTGAAATCACACCTTTAACAAAGGGGAACTTTTCAGTATCTTCCAACATTAAATCCAACACATGAGCTGCACAAGGTACCCAAAAAAATGTACCATACCCTATGGCCAATCTCATACCTATTAAAACAAAATGAGAAATGAATTAATAATATATAAAAATAAACAACTGTAATTAAATTAAGTTGTAATAGTTACCTGCGGCTTTGAATTGGGATCCTTGATCAGTTACTATTTGAACAATATTTGTCGGACCAATATCTTCTATAACCGGTCTGAACAAACTCATCAAATACTCTGTTATCAATATAAAAATGGTTAGAGTAGCATTATAATTAGAAATCACAAGTTGCATTAGTCATTTACTCAACTTGAATATTAAAAGTTGAAATTAAGGATCGTGTAGCCTCTCATTTTTTCATGATTGAGAACAGGAATACAAACATACCATACATCAATTCATCATGCCATTTTTTTTATAAAGAAACAATGATTTTTTACGTGCCAACTGATTCAAGTTGATGGACTATTTAATTATGAATATTAACATTTATTAAAACATTTCTTAAATAAATGATAATAAAATGAACAAAAAATCTATATTTCTTAAAACATTTCTTAGATAAAAATGAAACATTTATTAAGTAAATATACGTTAATAGAATGAAACATTTCTTCACTTAACATTTCTTAAATATTTCTCAAACATCATGAAAGAAAAAAACATCGATATTTCTCAAACATCTATATTCACTATTCTAACATCATGAAAGAAAAAAACGATAATAAATAAATTAATAACGTATTAATAAATTATATCTCTAATTGAATGAAAAATCTACAAAAAATAATTAATATTACCTCTTAAACTTGTATTTGAGAAATTCAAAATGTAAAGCATTCCTTTGAGCAAGAAGCAGAGAACCAGAGAATCAGAGGTATTGATTTCATTTCAATTCTCTTCTTGTCCTTTTAAAGCATTCCTTTGGGCAAGAAGACATAATAGCTAGCAAATCGAAATATTCTTGAAACATTTGGAATCTCGTTGCATGCGTATATAAGCACAGGCTAGCTATGTCTTTGATCATGAAACCAACTACTCTTTTTACTTTTTTTTGTTTTGTTTTATTTCTTTAACTTTTGAGTCTGAACTCTAAAGTACAGACCACATGTAGCATATACTGTACACACCTCCAAATGCAAAAGAAAAAGATAAATCGACTCCCTGACTTCCCTCTCTCACTCTCTTTTTCTCTAGCTAGTCTCTGACTCTCTTCCTGTTTTATTCCTTGTTGGTTAGTCTTGTAGCAAGTAGCTAAGAGCCTAGGAGTATTATTTGACAACAAAGTTTTGACTGCTTTTGAATCCGAATATGCATTATTGAAATATTGGGGAATGCATTGAACTATTCGAGTGACAACTTGAACATATCAAGTGGATAGTGATAGTATGCGTGTATAAATATTGTCGGTAGACGATAACTACAATGCATTGTTATAAGTCATAGACTTAGGGTTGTGAATTTTACTAGATATCCATAAATTTGTATGTTAAAAACCCATAAACAAATAAATAAAAAATCAAATAAATAAATTAAACCAAAAAAAATGAAAAAACGTAGTAACAACGTTATTTAGACCCGTTGTAACCGTTTTCACAGCTGTAATTACCGTTACATAGGAAATTCAGATCACAAATTATTTATTTTTCTTATTTAACCGTTATCACACCCGTTATTTAAAAAAAAAACGTCAAAAAAACGCGTTTTATTCCTATATAACGCGTTTTTGACCCAAAACGTGCTCACAGCCGTCAAAACACGTTATAACGGTCACGCCTAGTACCTGTGACCTGGGCCGTGACCCGTTTTTCGAACCTTGGTTTGTCATGTCCCTATCTAACTTTTACTTTTCTCCTCTACAATATGAAGAATGAATGAGGGCCACATAATTTGACTGAATCATATTAAAATAATTTCTCTCTCAGTCCTCACAAGGCACTGGAAAATCATGTACATGCCATTACCATGTCACTCTGTTTGCCATCTGCATTGTACAGCATCACTCCTCTATAACAACAGTCCAACAACAATAAAACATCAGCAGAACACCATGGCCACTATTTTAAGATTTATGAAACAGGGGACCTATTACATAGAAACAATAGAGTCCCACTGAATCAGGATTTGGTTTATAGTATAATCTTTAAAGATATTCCAGGACTAGCCATAGACATATATTTTGCATAACCAACATCTTTATATCCTCGATTGACTTAGGCACATAGTGGTTCAAGATACGAGATGGTTCAAGGTGACCTCCTAGCTGCTATGGTTGTTCAAGATACCCAGAGAAAGCGTCTAACCATTGGGCGCTCTGATTAGTCGCTTGACCCAGTCAACATGGTCAAAGCGCCAAATCATTGGTTGCTCCTGGGTTTCCCCTAAATTCTACAAAAACACGATTTCATTTCATTTCTATTCTCTTTATTTTTTCTCCTCCATTATTGGGGTTATCTTGAGTTGTTTGAAGAAAACATAGTGGACAAACCTGTTTTGCTTCCACATATAACCTGTTTTCCTTTGCGACTAGAATTCATGGTTTGACTGTGTATATTTTGGGAATGGTTTCATGCTTCGCGGTGTGTTTCCGAGAATGGTTATAATGGATGTGTAGATGTGTGAAAAAAATGATCTCCCTTGATCTGATTTTATAAGAGGGGTCTTGGATATTAACATCAATAACAGGGTCGTCATGGTCTTCATCCCGAGGTCGGGACTAGCTATTTTCAAAGAGCTTTATCTCTGAAAGTACCATTCACAGGGTCGTCATGGTCTTCATCCATGAGCCTTAATGTAGTATGAATAGTCGTTAAGGTTTGAAAAGCTTAACCATGACGATTAATAACTCCCATAAAACAAATTTTCTTGTGCCTAATTTTGTTATCGGTCGTCATGATTTTATATAAATAACATGACGACTAATTAACTGCCGTCAGTTTGTTGAATTCTCGACTATGACGACTATAAACGCAAAAAAAAATAATGTTTGGTCGACATGCTTAGTGTTAGTCGAGCATGCCGATTAACGACTCCCAGAAAAAAGTTTTCCTGTGTCCCAATTTTGTTATTAGCCGTCTTGGTTTTTGTAAAAATAACATGAGTGCTACATTTTCGATATGACGACTATAAATCCAAAAAAACTAATGTTTTGGTCGGCATGCTTTGTTTCGGTGGAACATGTTGATTATTCATGGATTGAGTTCTGAAACTACTTAATCCACATGCTTTTTTCCAGTCGGCATGCCGATTTTTCATACTGTGATTTCTGAAAGTGTTGATTTCTTCTTTAATTTGGAGAATGAAACCATTAAACAACTATACAATCCCCTTATTAAAAGTGTTTGGCTAGCGTGGTTTCATTTCCGTTACAAAAAAAATCCTCGAGATAAAAAAAAAATCTCAAAAATCTTTAGGAAAATCCAAAAGTTCAATCTAGCCAAAACAAGATATCATAACTTTTAATCTAACTAAATTAATTAAACTAAAAATGTGGATTAGTACTAATTAAACAAGGATAATTTATTCATTCCAAAAATATATGACTAAGGGGATTTGGATTTTACTTCCAAATGACTCTATTTTGTCTTATTGGGTATACCCCAATCTCGCCAGTATAAACAACAGAACTTGAATATTAATCATACCTAGCTCGACATAATCACATGTTTAGGATCTTTAGATTACATCCCCAACCAATTGAAGAATAATGGTTTTCCCCTAACAGGGTAAACCCTAAATTTTGGAATGTGGATCATAGTATGAGATGTAAAGATGCCTTGTTTGTGCCTTAGATTTCTTCTTATGTAGCCTTGAATATGTGACCCTCAAATATCCTTTCCTTTTATGGTTTATAATCTCATTAGAACTATGTTCCTCAATTTAGCAGTAAAAAACGCGTCAAAAAAGTGCGTCGCATAAAAGAAGTGCCCCTCATTTTGCTGGAATCGACAACTCGATTACCCTATTTTTCGCTTATTATTACATCCACGAAACAAAGTTTAATATCCAAAATAGTGTCTAGAATCGACATGTTAGATCCTCATAAGCTGCCGATTTGGAAGCTCAAAAACATGACTTTTCAGAGCAAAAACATATCCAGAATTGGTAGGTGTGATTGTTTTTCCCATAACTTATTTTTCCGACATCAGAATGACCTCATTCTTTTCGTGTTGGAATCACATCTTCTTTATTTACAATATAGTGGTGAATAGTTATGCATTTGGATATGTTATAATTGGTAACTTATATTTGTCTCTTTGTTGACCACGGGACTCTATGCACTTGATTCCCCTAACTGGTGTTCTTTACAACCCTATGAGTTGCTTCAACTTAAGTGAATAATAAATCTCTGAACTTTGAGCATAGAGTGTCAACCCTATGTGTTTGTGATTTTGTTATTGTAATCCAAGTGTCAAGGAAGAATATACAAGTTGTATTTCACCATTTTGGTATATTGAATTAAAAAAGTATAACGTCTATCTTTTGAACTTCGAATGCCGACACAAACACTATCTTTATAACTTGTTACTAAATTGTGTACTGAACTTTTAGGTTGATTTCATGCCTAGAAAACTACTTTTAACTATGTGAGTTTAAGAAAGTAAACTTGGGAAACTTATTTTTCGTAGTTAAAAGGAATCAGAGAGATTTGAGGGTCTGATGCCTATTATGGATCTATACTAGGACAGATCCCTATTGGGGATCTATAGCATGAACAATCCCTTCCTTGAAGATCTATAGTAGTACCGATCCCTAATAAAAAAACGTATTTCCAGTTTCATATACATTTTAAGGTTTGTGTGAATATTGGAATCTATTATTTAGAAAAGTTCAAGATGTCGACATAATTAGTATTTGAACATGTGTTAAAAGTTTATTTGTTTATTGTTCAAAGATATTCCTTGGTACTCAAGGTGAGACCCCAAACCGAAATACTTGAGGATCTTTTTTAAGGTTTTCAAATTTATATGTATTTACTTCCCAGTTTGTGAAACATACGTGTGGAAAATATACAGATAAAGTATACTTATTTTCTAGTTAATATTGAGTTGTCATCCATGAGAGACTTCAGTCTATTAGTTGGAATTAGACATAACTGAAATTTTGTATTTATCTCATATCTTTGATATTTTCAGTTATGGAAATTCCTTGGTGTCCAAACTACCTTGGTCTATAAATAGTGAAGTTTGTTCTTCTTACAAGTTTATCCCGACATACGCACTTCATTTTGTAGTCAGTGTGATAACCGACTGTTGGTATTACTTATGATCCCATCTTGGAGAGAAAGGTAACCTAATTATGCGAAATCTCTTATGTATGCTCTTTAAAGTCTTATGTGAGATCAAGAAGCGTCTAGAAGTACAATTGTTGGGAAACTAAAGTCGTATTGTTGTTTTAGTTTTCGATTATTGATTTGATTGTCTAACGGTATTTGAACCTTGATAATCACTAGTTTGTTTATTCTGTGATCCTTCTCTTCTAATATAAGGTCACTCGAACTACATCAAGGATTGACAGAGATCTGAAGATTGACTAGTAATCATCTTTTGTTAATAGGCTTCGTTCTGTGCGTGATTGATCATAAGGGATTCAATTATTTGTGCAGGTACATTGAAGACCGAAAATTTAAAGATAAGAAGATTCTGATTGGTTTCTGATCTTTGTAATATACTTCTTGCGCACAAGATTGGTTGGGATCCGACATAATTTTTTTCTATCTTGATCGACATGTATATTATAGCTTGTCGTAGAGATTGACGATATATCATTTGTAAGTTCTCTACATGATCACAATCTGAGAAGTTGTAAACTAAGATTTGATTATCTAGATAATATAGATATTGGTTGATCTGAACCGATACAAAGGATTTTATATTATTTAAATGGAAAAGCATTTGTGTAACTCAACAATATCTCTGATTTAGTTCTTGATATTTAGAGCGGTTACCGAATACATATTAGTCCTTTACTGTTTCAGAACACTATCCAAAGGAGTTGAGTGGTAGAAGTCTTCATAGCGGCTGAAGCAACTTAAGATAGTGGACTATATCTTAGAATTCACGTGCGTTGACCAGATTGGTAGTATGCACATGGATACTAGGGAAACTAGATAACTTGGAGTTAATTTACTTGGTCTCAACTATATGAAGTTTGTAGTAGTTTTTGTATAACGACTTAATTCTGAGAGTATTCAAAACTAGACTAGGTCCTAGGATTTTTGTGCATCTGCGATTTCCTCGTTAGCAACATCTTGTATTGTGTTATTTACTTTACTTCCGCATTATTTAGCTTGTCATTATAATCAAAGTAAATATACTTGTACATTAATTAAACACTTGGTTTGATCTCATAGTTGGTTTGGTCCGAACTATACTATATACCAAGTGTACATCTTGTGGTTGATATCTTCTTGACAGTTTCTGTCTATATTAGATCATGCAAGGTGTATCTTAAATAGTTGATATTCAAAAAACTGTGGTGTACTAGGTACCTTTGTCATTTCAACGATCATCAAAATAATATTATGGATATCAAAAACTATCGGTAAAAGATAGTGTGATAGAGATTCATGAATCCCTTAATGAAGACTTTAAAGCTCGTAACCTAATAAGTTTCACGAAGAAACCCAACGACAACTAGGACATAAAATGCCATGATTGAGATTTTATTATGCAAAGCGTCTTATATTTATAATGATGTACAAGGATAGATAGCTTAAATCAAAGTTAAATTCGTGAACTAGTTTCAATATTTACGGATTACTTTGATATCAAGAAAGCTTAACTTCTCGATACAGATTGATCATGCAAGCATGTGAGAAGTTTGCCTTGAATTACAAAGAAGAATGCATGAAATGATGAGGGTACCGAGTGCACCACAATATTTTCGATATCAACCTATACAAACACACCTCGTATAATCCTACAGAAACAATAACTGCAACAGATTATTTCAGTAAGGTGTAAAATGGCATATAATTAAAGTTCGAACTGAACTAACTACACGGAATCATACCAATTGGAATAACGTACAAGTGTACTTACTTTAATTATCAAGATAACAATATAATGCAAGTAAATTGAATGACAAAACACATAAGGAAACTTCCTGCCAGAAAAACCCGGGACCTAGTCTAATTTTTAATCCTCTCATAATTAAGTCGATGCACAAATTTTCTACCATGTGGGCCAGAGCAATGCGGCGGTAATTAACCAAAGGTTTACATCTTTGATGAGAACAAAAAAGTATTTGGGACATTAATACCTCTTCTTAGAAGCTAATAACGGGTTGGTAATCTTCTACGTAACATCGACCATAAAAAAAACAACAACCGATTTTAGGAGGTAAACTTTGAGACCAAGTGAACCTGAGTAAATTTTTAGGAACCGCAAATATTGTTATCCATATTTAAACTGTCGTAAGTGGATCAATAATGAAACTTTTCTTTTTTTCTAAAGATTCTTCCATCACATCCTCCAAACTACTAGTCAAAGCAATATGTTGCAGTTCATCTAATAGATTAACCAATTCAAGTCTAGCATTACCCAACAACCTTGTTGGATCCAATAATTCTCAAACATCTTTATTTTCTTTTTCTATAACACTTCAACAACTGTCTGAACTTTTTGAAAAAGCAGGGGTACAACAACCACACCCAATATTTCGATTAGCAATCTGTATGGACTAACTATAATATACTTTCAAGAGAATCAACTAGACTCAATCTTAATAAATTATATCAAAGAGTTATATCTCTCTTTCTCGATTCAATTCTTACTCAAGCAAATAGTAATTTGCGAGTCTAATTGAATACAAGAGAAATCACTTGAATGGTACCAAAGACCAATGTTCAAGTATCAATCAATTTCAATCAACAACCAAAGGTCGGATTTCCAATTGATTGATTCTAACGTACAACCTGTGATATTTCAATTATATAACAAAATATAATGCGAAATAGAAATAACACAGACACCAGAATTTTGTTAACAAGGAAACCGCAAATGCAGAAAAACCCCGGGACCTAGTCCAGATTGAACACGCACTGTATTAAGACGCTACAGACACTAGCCTACTAAAAACTAACTTTGTTCTGGACTGTAGTTGAACCCCAATCAATCTCACACTGATCCAAGGTACAGTTATGCTCCTACGTCTCTGATCCCAGCAGGATACTACGCACTTGATTCCCTTAGCTGATCTCACCCACAACTAAGAGTTGTTACGACCCAAAGTCGAAGACTTTAATAAACAAATCTGTATCACATAGAAAAGTCTATGGTAATAGATAAATATGTCTCCCACAGAAATACCTACGAGATTTGTTCCGTCTTTTGATAAATCAAGGTGAACAAGAACCAATTGATAAACCGGACTTATATTCCCGAAGAACAACCTAGTATTATCAATCACCTCACAATAATCTTAATCAACACGGCGAAAGAAGATATTTTGGAATCACAAACGATGAGACGAAGATGTTTGTGACTACTTTTATATCTTTCCTATCGGAGATATTAATCTCAAGCCAATCGTTACGATTGTATTCAAAACGATAGAATATGCAAGATCAGATCACACAACTACGAGAAAGTAGTATCGGTCTGGCTTCACAATCCCAATAAAGTCTTTAAGTCGTTAACCTGGTTTACAAGAAGAAACCTAAGGTTAAAGGAGAATCGACTCTAGATAACACAACTAGTATCACACAGGAGGTGTGGGGATTAGGTTTTCCAGTTGCTAGAGTTCTCCCTTATATAGTCTTTCAAATCAGGGTTTGCAATCAATGTTAGCTTGGTAAAAAAGCATTAAATATTCACCGTTAGATGAAAACCTGATTAGATTCAAGCTAATATCTTTCAATCGGTGGATCGAAAACTTAGTTTGTTACACACAAATGAAATGCACGATTTTAGGTTTGTGTAACCGTTCCCAAACATGTACATTTGTTGGTTCAACAATATTTAACAAAATGGTTAGCATATGAGCACTTTCGTATCAACCATATTCCTCTTCACCATAACTAGTTTAAATGACTCAAATGAACTAGTTAGAGAGTTGATCAATTGCAAGGAAATCTTATGTAACTACACAAGACACAATCGAAGCAAAAACGATTTGATTCACTCGAATCGGTTCGTGAACTTTATAGCCACGGTTTGCATTTTTCATTCCTTAGTTAATATAAATATAAGTTAACAAACAATCGTCTTTAGATATAACCAACTTAAGTTCGCGGACTTAAGTTCCCGGAAGGAGTTCTCAAACTCCAGCAGATTTTCTCGGGTCGAGAACTTTCGCCAGTTCGCGGACTGAGTTCACAGCTCTTGTTCTGGTTCTCTTGATCAACAAAGTTCGCAAACTTCGATTCAATGAAAAAAGGACTTATACATATATGTGTTGCCACACAATGCTTATATCCATCATTGGTTATATAATCTAAACTCTCATTTCAACCATTGAAACATTCTTAGAGGACGTTATTATATAGTTGTTATTCACAAACTATTTTTCGTCAAAGTAAGCAATTTTCAAAGTGATTGAAACATAACATGACTTTCGTCACTAGGTAAAGATGAACTTGGCCAAAGCAAAAGCTTACCAACACAGATTTCGAGAAATAGATAGGCGAGATAAACTCGACTCGAAATAGCAAATGTTTATAATCAAAGTCTATATAGCAAAACGACTTTTGTCTCAAAGATAGGAGATAGAGTAGATAGACTTTTGAGTGATAGATAAGCTCAAGTCTCCACATACCTTTTATTCGATGAATTTCCACCAGTTACTTGAGTAGTTCTTCGTCTTGTATGATGATTTCCATGGAATTCTTAAGCTCAACTACACTTTCTATCCTAGTCCGAGACTTAGATATAAGAGACTAGAAATCAAGACTTATAGTTTTGATCACTAACATTGACAAACATGCTTGAGATAGAAACGCATGCGAGTTCGACCGAGCAATGCTCTAACAATCTCCCCATTTGTCAATTTTAGTGACAAAACTATCAATAGATATGGAATACAAAAAATAAATGAATTAACTTTTGTAGCTCCTATTCCACATGCCTAATCTTCAACATTACTCGAAATCTTCGTCACTTCCAAGTACTCCAATGATCCCAAAGGTTGTAAGTTCAGCATCATCGTTGTTGAAAATCTGTAGCTATAACAATGAGAAAACAAGAGTTCTCAATCACTGTTATACAGTGTCATAGTATCGTTATATAGTATCAAAGTTCAATTGTATCACAACTTCGACAACAATACTATGGTGATATGTATCACTCCCCCTTAGTCAATACTCCATCTCACATGGAAACCACTCCCCCTTACATAATGATCTGAAAACCATATGTATTTGTAGTGTGAACTACATATTAATTCTCCCCTTTTTGTCAATAAAATTGGCAAAGGTACGAAAACGAGATCCTAATGAAATTTCCAAAAGAGATATTTCATGACTAAAAGAAAGCATATATCAACTTATTTAGATGCAATCACAAAGCCAAAGCTAAATGCATTCATCAAGGAGTTTATAAAGATACAAGATAACCCCTATAATATTCCACAGCCGCACTCCCCACAAAGATTTGGCAATTAAGAACAAGTTCAATTAAGAACTCTCCCCCGTAATATGTCATTACCGAAGGAACGAATCACATACAAGTATGAATTCGAATCCAAAATACTCAATTAAATTAACCAAAAGAGAACCCATGATTAATTTAATCGGAAATGCTCAACATAAGTGAACTTATGGAGACTCAAAAATACTCAATTAGATTAATCACAAGAGAACACATAATTAATGTAATCGGAATACACAACCAAATTAACCACAAAAAGTAATCAATTTAATTGGTCATGCTCGACATAAGAGAACTTACGGAGCAACAACTAAATAACCAAACGAGGATGATTTATTTAGTTGATCATGCTCGACATAAAGTACCTCATGGAGCAACAACTAAGCTAATCATAAGCAAATGAATAACTCAGTCGATTGTGCTCAACATAAGACACCTTATGGAACAACACAGTATATGCACACAAAATGTAGACCAGAGGTCGACCAAATACTGTGGAATAAGCAAGGATTCATTCTATTTCCATCACCATTTGCACAATGACATACAATAGACATAATCCTTGTAAACAAAAGATTTTAACCTATCTTCCGTTAATAATTGACATAATATGCTTAACTTTTGTATGTCAAAAGTTCATTCCTTCTTTTATCAACACATGCATATCGACATATAAAGGACTTAACTTTTGACAAAGTATGGGACAATCACAGTTCACGGACGCAAACACACATATCCCATAACAGATTGTAATATATAAAACCATAAAGATTAATACTGCAAAAATCATCTTCCAAACAATTTCAGAATTTAAACCAATAAATCTAAAAACATGAAGATGAAAACGTTGGACATAGCTATGTGTAATCACAATAATGGCTATTCCAAACTCTAGTTATTCTTCTAAACAAAACAAGAAATAAAAGATTTACTAGAAAATAAACTCCTATAAATCATTTCACTTACTTTGAATACCCTTTTCATATTCTATGTATTTCTCAAGCTCATCTTCGATCAGATCAATTCTAGACTCCAGATGATCCATCTTTTCTTCAAGTTTCTTGGAAGAGGTTTCAAGTTCACTTTTTAGGGCAGAAACTTGTTCCAAGACGAGATTCATGGTTAAAGAGAGCTTATCAAAATGAAACAGAGATGTTCCCGTCCAGAGAAGAGTCGTGAATGTTAGGGCTCATAACATTATCAAAAGAATCAAACCGTATCTTCTTAGATGGAAGGAGAACAGTCCAAACATCACTTTGTTTGCTTGAAAGACTTGAAGAGGACATGATAGAAGAGAAAGATGAAATGTTTATGCAAAGGAAAAAACTTCATTTTAAGAGGAACTGAGGATAAGAGATAAATATCCAAAATAACCTTTGACCAAAACCCTAAAAGGATTATCCTCAGAACCGGTCTTAAGTAGAAAACCGTTTGAAAACAAAAACAGTTCTAGGATAAAACAATAACAAAAATAATTTATCACAACCCTCTTGAAGATTATGACTTTTGTCTAAGAGGGATAGACAAGAATCATCAATACAGTATTACAAACTGTAGTTGTTCCAATCCTCTGCAGGACTGCGTAACTTCTTTCGAGGGGATGAAGTATTTGTTATACCTTGTTTCTGTCTTGTTTTTAAGAAAGAATAGTTATGTACTTCATCCTTTCTTTCTTTTAGCACAGATTTGAATACCTTGATTGTTGATTTTAATAAACTATGCATTCTATTGGAAATCTCTTTTACAAAAGATGAGGGTTTTGTATGAGATTTCTTTTTCTTCTTTTGCAAACGACGTTTGACAGAGGAGAAATTTTCCTGTTTCATAGTGCCACAGGTTTTAGGATGATCCTGATGATCATATGAGAAAATCATGAGATTAGATAAATCCTTATGATTTTCTATATGATTCTCGTCGTCAAGGTGACTTACGAATGATATAGAATCAGGAGGAATTTGCTGACAATTCATAATCGAAGAGGTTCGATATGTCTTGTAAGAATCACGATTGCTCATCTCCAATTTTAAATTATATAGTTGCCATTCCAGATTTTCAATCCTTTTAATTAAGACTTCCTTTTCAAGTTGAAGTGTTTTTGAGGAAGTAAGATTGTTTATCATGAAATAATCAGGACTGTTAGGAGGACAGACGTGATTATCAGCAAATAGATTGAGAGAACCATCATAGACATCATCCTCAGGACAGTAGTCAAGAGTAGCCATCCATGCTTTAGTTATCTCGCTCGTCTCCGTATCAGGACAATTAGAAGTATTGTGAACACTTCTATAGCACTTGAAACTAGTATTGTTAACATAGTTTTTCTGAACCTTTTTATTGATTGACTGAGCTTTCTTTTGAGACTTTATTTTTCTTTGTCTAAGAGATTTCTTAAGCTGTTGTATAAACAGTGCCAGAGTTGAATTAAAGCAATTCTCATTTCTTTTGTCAGTCAATTTCGAATGTCGAGACTTACGATCAGATTTAGCAACAAGATTGTTAAGCAAATGATGTTTCTTTTTTTTTTCAAGTTCAAGATCGAAAATTTTCAACTTTCCAGCTAGGGAATTTCCGGATAGTGTATCAAGGTTATTTCCCTCAACGATGGCATGCTTCTTAGAGTCGTATCTAGATGGCAGTGATCTGAGAATTTTTATCACAATGTCCTTTTCAGGAATAGTCTTACCCAATGCAAAGGATGCATTAACAATTTCAGACACTTTGTGATTAAACTCATCAAATGTTTCTTCATCTGCCATACGAAGGTTTTCCCAATCGGAATTAAGGTTTTGAAGCCTAGCTTCCTTTTCACTGGTATTATCTTCGAATATGGTTTCTAATATATCCCAAGATTGTTTATATTTAGTGCAATTTGACACATGGTGCTGAAGATTTGGGGTAATGGCATGTATGATGGCATTCAAACCGTCAGAATTTTTCTTTGCATCAAGTATCTCGGCAGGACTGTATTCACCAATATTCTTGGGAACGTTTACATTTCCTACTGCCACAACGGGAGCATCATATCCATTAAAAACATATACCCATGATTGAAAATCACGTGCTTGAAGAAAAGCTCGCATAGCAATTTTCCACCAAAATTAATTAGAGCCATCCAAGACTGGTGGTATGTTAATAGAGATAGCACCTCTGTCCATAGAGTCAGATCAATACAAACACAGACTTGTAAGGTCTTCAACGTGTTTTCCTTCTCTGATACCAACTGAAAAAGCGGGGGTACAACAACCACACCCAATATTTCGATTATCAATCTGTATGGACTAACTCTAATATACTTTCAAGAGAATCAATTAGACTCAATCTTAATAAAGTATATCAAAGAGTTATATCTCTCTTTCTCGATTCAATTCTTAATCAAGCAAATAGTAATCTGCGAGTCTAATTGAATACAAGAGAAATCACTTGAACGGTACCAAAGACCAATGTTCAAGTATCAATCAATTTCAATCAACAACCAAAGGTCGGATTTCCAATTGATTGATTCTAACGCACAACCTGTGATATTTCAATTATATAATAAAATATAATGCGGAACAGAAATAACACAGACACCAGAATTTTGTTAACGAGGAAACCGCAAATGCAGAAAAACCCCGGGACCTAGTCCAGATTGAACACACACTGTATTAAGCCGCTATAAACACTTACCTACTACAAACTAACTTCGGTCTGGACTGTAGTTGAACCCCAATCAATCTCACACTGATCCAAGGTACAGTTATACTCCTACGTCTCTGATCCCAGCAGGATACTACGCACTTGATTCCCTTAGCTTATCTCACCCACAACTAAGAGTTGCTATGACCCAAAGTCGAAGACTTTAATAAACAAATCTGTATCACACAGAAAAGTCTACGGTAATAGATAAATTTGTCTCCCACAGAAATACCTACGAGTTTTGTTCCGTCTTTTGATAAATCAAGGTGAACATGAACCAATTGATAACCGGACTTATATTCCCGAAGAACAACCTAGTATTATCAATCACCTCACAATAATCCTAATCGACGCGGCGAAAGAAGATATTGTGGAATCACAAACGATGAGACGAAGATGTTTGTGACTACTTTCATATCTTGCCTATCGGAGATATTAATCTCAAGCCAATCGTTACGATTGTACTCAAAACGATAGAATATGCAATATTAGATCACACAACTACGAGAAAGTAGTATCGGGTTGGCTTCACAATCCTAATGAAGTCTTTAAGTCGTTAACCTGGTTTACAAGAAGAACCTAAGGTTAAAGGAGAATCGACTCTAGATAATACAACTAGTATCACACAGGAGGTGTGGGGATTAGGTTTTCCAGTTGCTAGAGTTCTCCCTTATATAGTCTTTCAAATCAGGGTTTCCAATCAATGTTAGCTTGGTAACAAAGCATTCAATATTCACCGTTAGATGAAAACCTGATTAGATTCAAGCTAATATCTTTCAACCGTTGGATCGAAAACTTAGCTTGTTACACACAAATTAAATGCACGATTTTAGGTTTGTGTAACCGTACCCAAACATGTACATTTGTTGGTTCAACAATAGTTAACCAAATGGTTAGCCAATATGAGCACTTTCATATCAACCATATTCTTCTTCACCATAACTGGTTCAAATGACTCAAATGAACTAGTTAGAGAGTTGTTCAATTGCAAGGAAATCTTATGTAACTACACAAGACACAATCGAAGCAAAAACGATTTGATTTACTCAAATCGGTTCATGAACTTTATAGCCACGGTTTGCATTTTTCATTCCTTAGTTAATATAAATATAAGTTCATCAACAATCGTATTTAGATATAACCAACTTAAGTTCGCAGACTTAGTTCGCGGACTTAAGTTCCCGGAAGGAGTTCTCAAACTCCAGCAGATTTTCTCGGGTCGAGAACTTCCGCCAGTTCGCGGACTGAGTTCACAGCTCTTGTTCCGGTTCTCTTGATCAACAAAGTTCGAAAACTTCGGTTCAAGGAAAATGGACTTATACATATATGTATTACCACAGAATGTTTATATCCATCATTGGTTATATAATCTGAACTCTGATTTCAATCATTGGAATATTCTTAGAGGACGTTATTATATAGTTGTTATTCACAAACTATTTTTCGTCAAAGTAAGCAATTTTCAAAGTGATTGAAACATAACATGACTTTCGTCACTAGGTAAAGATGAACTTGGCCAAAGCAAAAGCTTACCAACACATATTTCGAGAAATAAATAGGCGAGATAAACTCGGCTCGAATTGATGATTTCCATGGAGTTCTTGAGCTCAACTACACTTTCTTCCTAGTCCGAGACTTAGCTATATTAGACTAGAAATCAAGAATTATCGTATTGATCACTAACATTGACAAACATGCTTGAGATAGCAACGCATGCAAGTTTTACCGAGCAATGCTCTAACACTTTTGTTTTTGACAGTGCATACAAAGATAAAAAATTATGTTGCTGGAGAGTACCAAATAAACGTCTAACCAGAATCTTGTCTTAAATTTGATATGTTTTTTTAAAATATCGCTACATTTCATAGTATTATTTGATATTGTCTTGTCATAAGATATCGTAGGTAACCTATGGAATCTGTTTAGCCCAAAATTTGGTTAGCCATGTGGATGGGAAAAATTAATTTTCCATCATGGTGAAATATAATGGGTGGCGGAAAAAGAAACGTGCGACATTAATTGAGCCACTGGCGGTTGAAGTAAAAATGCGGGAGGTTGAAGGTAGACCCTTGGCGATTGAACAAGAATTTCCAATGGCTCTAACTTCAAACAACTATAAATTAATATTTTATTTTCAATCATTTTGACTCACACCACTCCATTCTCTTATTCTTAATTTTTCTAAACAAAATCTTTTACTTGTTTTTGCAGTGCAATCCACATATGAAAGTTCTTCATCATCTTCATCAAATATGCATGAAACACATTAGGAGTTTCCAAGTATAACTTCACAAGTGGATCCAACCATGATCCACATAGTTTTGGCAGCAATGGAACGTACTTATCCTTATTACAATATTGATGTCATTGAAGATCAATTAAAGACAGAGCTGAAAACTTTGTATTTGATAAATGAACAAATGACGGCTTTGTACGTGGATATCACCTTATTTGGGTTGAGTCCATCTGTGAATCCTGATGGCCGTGAAAATTATGGAAGCACTTATAGAAGCAATTCATCATGGCACGAGAATGTGGGAGATACACAAGTGCCACAATGAACCTTATCATCCCATTGCACCACAAACAACCTCTTATATATTTCTACCAACCAGTATCTTTGGTTTACAACCACTCACTTCTATTTTTCAAAAATACATGGGTATAAGTCAACTTACTAATTTTTTGGCAAGTAGGAGTATTCCGGATCTTGGTGAATGATATCAAGGTGAAGAAGACAACGAACAACATTAGAAGGCTTGTAACTTTTATTTTTGCTACTAATGTAATTTTAAGGGATATTTTGCGTTTCCTCCCAAATAGATTGAAATCAGCGTTTCCTCCCAAATAGATTGAAATTAGCGTTTCCTCCCGTCGTTACTTTTTCCGTCCATTGCTCGGTTAGCTGAGTCATCATAATTATACACGTGGAAAAACATGCACGTGTAAAATGAAGTACCCGAAATACCCTCATTCACTAATTTAATCTAAGGGTGTTAGCTAACTTGAAAAAATGAATGGTGGAGATTCACAACACAAAAGACTATGTCTTTTCTTCTCCGCACATATCTCTGGTTCAAGCTGTGGAACATATTCCTAGCCCATCAAACTGATTCTTACACCGTCAATGGTGGTTTAACATTATAGTACAATACCTGTAGCAACTAAAAGGATTCGCGGATATCAATTGTATTGTATATGCAATAAGGAACAGTTAATATTCCAACTTTTTTTTGAAGAAAACAAAACTTTATTTATATTAATCCTCAAAAAAATTGAGGCGTTGCATAATACAAATTGGGATTTCATCATGAAACCACCATCTGTTTAAAGAGTTTGAAATTGCAAACTGAACTAAATCATGTGCAATTGAACTAGCGTCTCTAGGAATAGCTGTGAATCTAACTTCACTGAAATCCTTGACGTGATCTTGAATCGAGAGAACAGTGGATCTAATACTCCATGGAATATCATTCATGTTCCCTATAATAGCTTTTGGAATTTCCTCAGCATCCCCTTCAATTATAATTTTTGAAGCTTGCAGTTTGCATCCCAATTGAATACCAAGACCGTATGCTTTAGCTTCTTCCACCACAGATGAGAAAGAATTAAAGCAAAAAGCTCCACTTTCCAAATTAATATCCCAATTAAAATCAAATAAAAATCCCTAGTTACCCTAATTAAAACAATTAAAATCAATTGATCTTACTTCTTTGATTTTCTCACTGTTGAAGAAGATAATTGATTTAATTACAACTTTTAGGATTTGCAAAATCAGCGGTGGGAGAATTGGAATCCGAAAACATTTTGGGGGGAATTTAGGGTAAAGAGTGTATGTATTAGAACGAAATTTGGGGAAATTTGGGAGTTCTTCGTCTGGCTCGTCATGAATCGATCTTTATCCTTAGAATCAAATGATTAATTTTGGTGTCGTTGTTGCGAATTTGGGTGGATTAATTAAATCAGGAGATGCACCAACAGGGAGACACAAACTTCTTGAGCTTCATCAATTTTTGGCCACAAAAGCATTTACCGATCTGTTAGTAGAATCATCATTTGATTTCTTTTATTTATAGATTTTTTCTTTGCATTCCCTATTTCCCTTGTTACTGCTTATGTTCATCGAAGCAAGTCTTGTATTACCAAATAAAATTGGAAGTATTAATAAAAAAAATTGATCTCTCCTCCAAGCAAGCAGTTCGTATCTCCTTGTCAAATCTTCCAATCTCTGTCGATTGCTTCCCCACAACTTAAGGATGATGGCATCTTGTTTAACATAAAATCGGCGCAATTGTTAGCGAAGAAGATAGGGTATTCTAGGAAATTCACCGAAATAACTTTTATATATGCCATGTGTGCAGTTGTACGTGCTGACTCAATTAATTGGAAATCGGATGGAAAAGGTAACGATGGGAGGAAACGCTAATTAGCGATCTTAGGCGGGAAGGAAACGCAAAATAGACCTAATTTTAATTTTAATTGATGAAAATTGATGCTTTCTATTGAAATCAAACTACATTTGATTTAAATTAAGCCTCACATTACTTGTTAAGCATTTACTTCTAATTAGAAACAACCATTCAATTTAAATAACCATTATACTCAATAAACATCTTTATTGAGATGTACTTTGTGGAACGACATCCAACAAAAATGGTTTGAATTTGTTCAACACCTTAAGTATTTTGAAACAGAAAAGTATATTTTAATATCTTTGTCATTCCTCTACAGATCTTCTTATCAACTCAGCATCAGTTTCACCCTTCACTATACATCGATTAACTTGCATGGTCGAAGCTACAAATTCACTTACTTCTTTACTAATTGTCTTAAAAAAATTGTAAGTCGCATATAACACGATGACTCGCGTTAAGGGTGTCATTACTGAACTTTAAGTAAATACTCTGCCAGAAATTCACACTCGTTTTTTGTGCTATATCAAGCTGAGTTTATATCACGTAGTTTCTAAAAATAGCTAAATCTTCTTCTCGAGTATACCGAACTCGCGAACTAACAAGGATCGATAAATCTTTCAACAAATTATATTGAAATTGGAAGAGATTATTTGTGATGTTTGAGGTTTGAAGGAGGTATAATTTTAATATGACGTGAGAAATTAATATTCATATAAAATTCAAAGAAAGACATTGGATCTAGCATGGGTAACGGAACTTTGACTGCGCGGCTAGACTTTAGACGCCAATGGTTGACCCTAGATCGCACTATGAAACAAGAGACACGCATATCTCTTTTAGCCGCAATAGGAAAATCCACATATTTGTGTTTTTTCCATCCCATAGTGGGAGCAAAATTGGCAAATCTCATCTCATAGGAATTTCCCTTAGAGTATCTCCATTAGAAGGAGAAAACATTATAGTTTCATAACGCGCAGGATTTTTAAGTCCCCATTCATCATAAATTTATCTCTAATAGTTAGGTCCTACAAACTAGGAGGGATGAGATACTAAATATGAAGGTGTTAAAGAAAGTTTTCACTATACTTTCGGATTCACCTCCATGTCGTATTTTCATTAATTTTCTTTTTTAATAATCATTTAAAATAAAATTAAACGGTTAAGATTTTATCATAAGATATTCGAAGGATTAAATCCTATACTATCGGAGATATTTTATTAATTATGGGATCTATATTTTACTACATGTGTAAACTCTCCTAAATAAATGTCTTAATAAGACTTCCATGTAGTATTTTTTATACCCGTTGTTGGAGATGCTCTTAGGAGTTTAGAATAACCAATTAACACTATCAATACCATATTTTTCAAACATCACATTTTTCCACAAAATTTCATTTTCATTTGCCATTTTGTAAGTAGGGGTTTATTCATCTGTCTAAGATACGTTATCCTTTGCAAAGCAAATCTCGCTTCATCAAATACATATTTTCCATGCTTTTATTATCATTCCATAAAAATACTTCATTAACTTTTCAAAGCTTCTTAGCAACGAAAATTTGCATCTCAAAAGAGACATGTAGTAAGTCGGGAGATTAACTAAAGTACTATTAATGAAAATATTCTTACTCAAAGTAATCGAAATCGCTCTTTCGTCCTACTGGGTTGGGGAGCTTGGACCGAGGAGCAATCAACTCGGACTTGGAAATCGCCAAAACTCAGCATGATTTTCTGAACCTATTTATTAGAGATTTATATATTGCTACTCAAGAGTCATAACTTATACCTAATTAAGTTTTATATTTTAACACTAACATGTAATTAAGTGTGCAACATTGTTATATTGAACATATTTATTATATTTTATAACTCCCATATGAGGGGTTACGAATTTTTTCTTTTCTGATTTTGGTGCATGCAAGACAAATTGGAAAAAAGCACCACTCGTTTTTCTTAAAGATCAGTTCAAATCGATAAACCCGCCTTAACCGCTAAAATCGAAAATGACTTAAATCAGAAATCGAATCTATTAAAGCATAACTCGGTTGAACCCACCAAGCGTTGATATGTCAAGTTTGGTTGTCATATTTTAGTATCAAAAGTCATCTAGAGTCGCTTGATTAAATACTGGAGTCAACTTTGTTTAGGTTAGACTAGAAAGTCTAGGAATGTTGAGACGTACAAGTATTACTCTGAAGACCTAAAGAATATGGAGAAGTAACAAATGCAACGAATACATCATCCTTCCACTTGAGGTTAGTAATACTGACTTGACTTGTTTCCATTCCTAAAATATCTTTCAAGTCGTATTATATTGAAAACTGAAAAAGCGGGGGTATAACAACCACACCCAATAATTCGTTCGGCAATCTGTACGGACTAAACTCTAAATTAATTCCGAGGGAACCAACTTAAAAGCAAGAGTTAATCAAGAATTAAATCAAAGAGTTTATATCTCTTTCTCAATACAATCAGCAAATCATACAGATAGAAATCTGCGAGTCTGATTGATATGAGAAATAACTTGGACGGTACCAAAGACCAACACCCAAGTGTCAATCAAGTTTTATCCAACAAACAAGTTCGTATATATCAACTGATTGAACTACGCACAACCTGTGATATTTCAATTATATAAAAATATAATGCGGAAAATAAATAATACACACACCAAAAATTTTGTTAACGAGGAAACCACAAATGGAGAAAAACCTCGGGACCTAGTCCAGATTGAACACCACACTGTATTAAGCCGCTACAGACTCTAGCCTACTACAAGTTTGTTAGAGCACTGCTCGGTCGAACTCGCATGCGTTGCTATATCAAGCATGTTTATCAATGTTAGTGATCAAAACTATAAGTCTTGATTTCTAGTATACTATAGCTAAGTCTCAGACTAGGATAGAAATTGTAGTTGAGCTCAAGAACTCCATGGCGATCATCATACAAGACGAAGAACTACTCAAGGAAGTGGTGGAACTTTATCGACTAAAAGGTATGTGGAGACTTGAACTTATCTATCACTCAAAAGTCTATCTACCCTATCTCCTATCTTGAGACAAAGTCGTTTTACTATATAGACTTTGATTATACACATTTGCTATTTCGAGCCGAGTTTATCTCGCTTATCTATTTCTCGAAATATGTGTTGGTAAGATTTCGCTTTGGCCAAGTTCATCTTACCTAGTGACGAAAATCATGTTATGTTTCAATCACTTGAAAATGGCTTTGACGAAAAATGGTTTGTGAATAACAATTATGTAACGTCCTCTAAGAATGTTTCAATGATTGAAATGAGAGTTTAGATTATATAACCAATGTTGGATATAAACATTGTGTGGTAACACATACATGTATAAGTCCTTATTCCTTGAACCAAAGTCAGTGTACTTTGCTGCTCATGAAACCGGAACAGAGTCCTCGAACCCAGTCCGCGTACCCAGTATGCGTACTGTCGGAGGTTCTCTTCCCGAGAAAATCTGCTGGAGTTTGTAAACTTTTACAAACTTTTTCCGGGTACTTAAGTCCTCGAACCTGGTACGCGTACTTAGGTTGGTTATTTTTTGTAAAAACGATTATTCGTGAACTTATACTTATATTAACTAAGGAATGCAAGTTTGAAAACCGTGGCTACAAAGTTCATGAATCGATCCGAGTGAATCAAATCGTTTTTGCTTCGATTGTGTCATGTATACTTCTATAAGATCTAAGAAATTGAACAACTCTGTAACTAGTTCATTTGAGTCATTTGAACTATTTATGGTGAAGAAGAACATGGTTGATATGAAAGTGCTCATATGGCTAACAATTTGGTTAAACTAGTGTTGAACCAACAAATGTACATGTTTGTGTATGGTTACACAAACCTAAAACGTGCATTTCATTTGTGTGTAACAAGCTAAGTTTTTGATCTAACGGTTGAAAGATATTTACTTGAATCTAATCAGGTTTTCATCTAACGGTGAATATTGAATGCTTTGTTATTAAGCTAACATTGATTGAAAACCCTGATTGAAAGACTATATAAAGGAGAACTCTAGCAACTGGGAAACCTAATCCTCACACCTCATGTGTGATACTAGTTGTATAAGCTAGAGTCGATTCTCATTTAACCTTAGGTTTCTACCGAGACCATGTAGGTTAACGACTTGAAGACTTCATTGGGATTGTGAAGCCAGGACGATACTACTTTCTTGTAGTTGTGTGATCTGATCTTGTTGTTTCTATCGTATTGAGTACAATCATAACGATTGGCTTGAGATAGATATCTCCGATAGGCAAGATATAAAAGTAATCAAAAACATCTTCATCTCATCGTTTATGATTCCACAGTATCTTCTTTCGCCGCGTCGGTTAAGATTATTATGAGGTGATTGATAATACTAGGTTGTTCTTCGGGAATATAAGTCTGGTTATCAATTGGCTCCTGTTCACCTTGATTTATCAAAAGACGGAACAAAACTCGTAGGTATTTCTGTGGGAGACGGATTTATCTATTACCGTAAACTTTTCCGTGTGATACAAATTTGTTTATTAAAGTCTCCGACTTTGGGTCGTAGCAACTCTTGGTTGTGGGTGAGATCTGCTAAGGGAATCAAGTGCGTAGTATCCTGCTGGGATCAGAGACTTAAGGAGCGCAATTATACCTTGGATAAGTGTGAGATTGATTGGGGTTCAACTACAGTCCAGAAGAAAGTTAGTTTGTAGTATGCTAGTGTCTGTAGAGGCTTAATACAATGTGTGTTCAATCTGGACTAGGTCCCGAGGGTTTTCTGCATTTGCGGTTTCCTCGTTAACAAAACTTTTGCTGTCTGTGTTATTTCTTTTCCGCATTATATTGTTTATCTTTATAGTTGAAATATCACAGGATGTGCGTTTGAATCAATCAATTGGGAAATCCAACCTTTGGTTGTTGATTGAAATTGATTGATACTTGAATATTGGTCTTTCGAACCGTTCAAGTGATTTCTCTTGTATTCAATTAGACTCGCAGATTTCTATTTGCTTTACTAAGTACTGAATCGAGAAAGAGAGATATAACTCTTTGATATACTTTATTAAGATTGAGTCTAGTTGATTCTCTTGAATGTATATTGGAGTTAGTCCATACAGATTTCTAATCGAAATATTGGGTGTGGTTGTTGTAACCCCTCTTTTTCAATTGGTATCAGAGCAGGAAAACACGTTTAAAGACCTTATAAATCTGTGTTTGTAGCGATCTGACTCTATGGACAGGAATTTTATCTCCATAAACGTACCACCAGTCTTCGATGGCTCAAACTACTTATGGTGGAAAATTGTTATGTGTGCTTTTCTTCAAGCTCGTGATTTTCAAATATGGTTACGTGTTGTTAATGGATATGATCCTCCGGTTAATACAGAAGGCGATGTATATATACCGAAGGATATAGATAGATATAGTCCAGAAGAAATTCTCCCTGCAAAGCATAATTCTGACGCCTTAAATGCTATCATACATGCCATTACCCCAGACCTTCAACACCATGTGACTATGTGCACAAAATCTAAGGAAGCATGGGATATCTTAGAAACCGTATTTGAAGGAAATACCAATGAGAAAGAAGCTAGGATTCAAAACCTTAGTTCTGATTGGGAAAACCTTCGTATGGCAGATGAAGAAACGTTTGATGAGTTTAATCACAAAGTGTCTGAAATTGTTAGTGCATCTTTTGCATTGGGTAGGACTATTCCGGAAAAGGACATTGTGATAAAAATTCTCAGATCGTTGCCATGTAGATACGATTCTAAGAAGCATGTCATCGTTGAAGGAAATAATCTCGCAACGCTTTCCTTAAATACTTTGGTTGGGAAGCTAAAGATCTTTGATCATGAGCATACGTCCAAGGCTAGTAAGGATGTTGCTTTCAAAGCACTTAAGCACGCTAAATTACTTTATAAAAGTAAAAGTGTTTATATCTCTGAAGATGATCTTTCTGAGGCTGATTCATCATATGAAGATCTTGACAAGTCAGTCCCGTTGATCACAAGACAGTTTAGGGATCTTCTTTTGAAGAGAAGTAAACGGTTTTCCAAAGATAAATCCAAGTCGTCAGATAAACCTCATAATCGTGTTCCTCCTAAAAATAGAGATATTGATGAAACTGATGACGAGCATATGCCTCAGTGCTTTAAGTGTAAAGGTTTTGGTCATTTTGCATATGAGTGTCCAATTCGAAAAAAATACACTGGGAACAAAGGTCTCGCTGCAACTCTTGATGAAATGTCTGACAACTATGATTCTAATGAAGACGAAAAATCAAGCGTTGCACTTCTTTGTGAAAATATTGATTTTGATTATTGTAGCAATACACACATCAATCTTGATATTCTTTCAGAACAAAACCCAACTAATCTGGAAGATAAAATTGACCCTTTCTTTGGAAACTCCATGTATGATGTTTCAGGTTCCACTGTGTGTCTAGCTGCTTGCACATCTCAGATGCATGAATTATATTCAAGATTGATGTGCTCATATTGTTCACTCAAGGGTCATGAACTATCAAAGTGTTACAAGTACAAACACAAATTGATACATGTCAACAAATTTACGAAGAGCAAATCGATTAGCAAACAAGCTTAAACTCGCGCAGAAGACTGTTGAGGTATGTAAGATTTTATCTTCGTCTAATAAGTTAGTTTCCAAAGACAAAACAAGACCATTAGAGAAGAAAATATGGTCAAATCGTTTTGATAGACAAAGGTATGTGGATTCCTCTCAAGAGGAACATGGTGGACAAATTGTTGTTCACCGCAACACAACTTGATTGTGTTGATTTATAAATCTTCTCATGTGCCTGATCAAAAGAGACAAGATTGTGTACCTCTCAGGCTTTAGGAAAAGTTTAATTTCTTCTTTTCTTAGTTTTTTTTTTTGGGATTCCCTGTTTATCAATAAAGGAGGGTCATTCTCGGCAATTCTACTCTCTTTAGGGTTCAAAATTGTGCGTGCACGAACCTGTTAAAGGTTAACCCTACATTCCTTTTTCCTTCCCTAAAACTTCTTTTATCTTAAGACTACTTGTTGAGACTGTGATTTCCTCTCACAAATCCATACGTTTATGGATACTCCAAGGATTATGTCTTCTGATGGAAAAGATGTTGATATGATTGTCAAGCCATCAATCATGAAGGAAAAAGAGAAATCTCCGTTTCCTCCAACTTTGAAAAGAAAAAGAAAGAATGTGAAGAAGCCAAGAGCTGTTCCTTCAAATTCTCAGAAGTTTTCTGATGTTCTTGAAGTGTTGAAGGAGACGCAAAAGGAGATTCAACAAATAAAGGATTTTGTGTTTAAGACTCATGATATTCAGAAGGCCATGGTTCGACATCAGTCAAGAAGGTTTATTGATATCAACTCCTATCTTCATGAACCTTATGTCCCAATGACTGTTAACGACAAGGAGTTCGGGGACGATAAAGAATTCTTCAAAGGCCTTAACATCTAGTAAATCTTCTTTTTTATTTTATTTAGAAGAATAACTACAAGTTTGGAATATCCATTATTGTGATTACACATAGCTATGTCCAACGTTTTCATCTTCATGTTTTTAGGTTTATTTGTTTAAATTCTAAAAAAATTGTTTGGAAGATGTTTTTTGCAGTATTAATCTTTATGGTTTTATATATTGCAATTTCTTATGGGATATGTGTGTTTGCATCCGTGAACTATGATTGCCCCGTACCTTGTCAAAAGTTAAGTCTTTCGTATGTCGATATGCATGTATTGATAAAAGAATGAATGAAATTTTGACAGGACAAAAGTTTGAAGCCTATTATGTCATTATGCAAATATTGATGGAAGATAGGATGAACTTTTGTTTACGAGAATTATGTCTATTGTATGTCATTGTGCAAATAGTGATGGAAAATAGATTGAATCCTTGTCTATTCCGCAGTATTGATCTTCCTTGATCCATATTTTATGTATATAGTGTGAGGCTCCTTAAGTTCTCTTATGTCGAGCATTACCAATTGAATTGATCACACTCTTGTGATAATTTAGTTGTGTATTCCGATTAAATTAATCATGTGTTTTCTTGTGGTTAATTTAGTTGAGTATTTTTGGATTCAAATTCATGTTCGTATGTGACTTGTTATGTCCAAAGAAATCCTTCTTTTCTTATGAAATTAAGGTCGCTCTTGTTGTTCTTTCGGGAATGACATATTATGGGGGAGAGTTCTTAATTGAACATGTGCTTAATTGCCAAATCTTTGTGGGGAGTGCTGATGTGGAATATTATAGGAGTTATCTTGTATCTTTATAAACTCCTTGATGAAAGCATTTAGCTTCGGCTATATGATTGCATATAAACAGGTTGACTTTTGGTCATGAAATGTCTCTATGGAAATTTTCATTAGGATCCCGTTTTCGTACCTTTGCCAATTTTATTGACAAAGTAGTTCACACTACAAATAAATATGGTTTTCGGATCATTATGTAAGAGGGAGTGGTTTCCATGTGAGATGGAGTATTGACTAAGGCGGGAGTGATACATATCACCATAGTATTGTTGTCAAAGTTTTGATACAATTGAACTTTGATGTTGTATAATAATACTATGACACTGTATAACAATGATTGAGAATTCTTGTTTTCTCATTGTTATAGCTACGGATTTTCAACAACGATGATGCTAAACTTACAACCTTTGGAATCATTGGAGTACTTGGAAGTGACGAAGATTTCGAGTAATGTTGAATATTAGGCATGTGGAAGAAGATCTACACAAGTTTATTTATTTATTTTTGTATTTCATATGTATTGATAGTTTTGTCACTAAAACTGACAAAGGGGGAGATTGTTAGAGCACTGCTCGGTCGAACTCGGATGCGTTGTTATCTCAAGCATGTTTGTCAATGTTAGTGATCAAAACTATAAGTCTTAATCTCTAGTCTACTACAGCTAAGTCTCGGACTAGGATAGAAAGTGTAGTTGAGCTCAAGAACTTCATGGCAATCATCATACAAGACGAAGAACTACTCAAGGTACTGGTGGAACTTCATCGTCTAAAAGGTATGTGGAGACTTGAACTTATCTATCACTCAAAAGTCCATCTACTCTATCTCCTATCTTGAGACAAAAGTCGTTTTGCTATATAGACTTTGATTATACACATTTGCTATTTCGAGTCGAGTTTATCTCGCCTATCTATTTCTCGAAATATGTGTTGGTAAGCTTTTGCTTTGGCCAAGTTCATCTTTACCTAGTGACGAAAGTCATGTTATGTTTCAATCGCTTTGAAAATTGCTTACTTTGACGAAAAATAGTTTGTGAATAACAACTATATAATAACGTCCTCTAAGAATGTTTCAATGATTGAAATGAGAGTTTAGATTGTATAACCAATGTTGGATATAAGCATTGTGTGGTATCACATACATGTATAAGTCCTTATTCCTTGAACCAAATTCCGTGTACTTTGCTGCTCAGGAAACCGAAACAAAGTCCGCGAACCCAGTCTGCGTACTGTCGGAGGTTCTCTTCCCGAGAAAATCTGCTGGAGTTTGTAAACTTTTACAAACTTATTCCGGGTACTTAAGTCCGCGTACCTGGTCCGCGTACTTAAGTTGGTTATTTTCTAAAACCAATTATTCGTGAACGTATACCTATATTAACTAAGGAATGCAAGTTTGCAAATCGTGGCTATAAAGTTCATGCGAGTGAATCAAATCGTTTTTTTTTCGATTGTGTCTTGTATACTTCTATAAGATTTAAGCAATTGAACAACTATCTAACTAGTTCATTTGAGTCATTTGAACTAGTTATGGTGAAGAAGAACATGGTTGATATGAAAGTGCTCATATGGATAACCATTTGGTTAACTAATGTTGAACCAACAAATGTACATGTTTGGGTACGGCTACACAAACCTAAAACGTGCATTTCATTTGTGTGTAACAAGCTAACTTTTCGATCTAACGGTTGAAAGATATTTGCTTGAATTTAATCAGGTTTTCATGTAACAGTGAATATTGAATGCTTTGTTACTAAGCTAATATTGATTGCAAACACTGATTTGAAAGACTATAGAAAGGAGAACTCTAGCAACTGGGAAACCTAATCCCCACACCTCATGTGTGATACTAGTTGTATAATCTAGAATCTATTCTCCTTTAACCTTAGGTTTCTACCGAGACCCTGTAGGTTAACGAATTGAAGACTTCATTGGGATTGTGAAGCCAGACCGATACTACTTTCTTGTAGTTGTGTGATCTTATCTTGTTGTTTCTATCGTATTGAGTGCAATCGTAACGATTGGCTTGAGATTGATATCTTCAATAGGTAAGATATAAAAGTAATCACAAACATCTTCGTCTCATCGTTTGTGATTCCACAATATCTTTTTTCGCCGCGCCGATTAAGATTATTGTGAGGTGATTGATAATACTAGGATGTTCTTCGGGAATATAAGTCCGGGTTATCAATTGGTTCATGTTCACCTTGATTTATCAAAAGACGGAACAAAACTCGTAGGTATTTCTGTGGGAGATGGATTTATCTATTACCGTAGACTTTTTTGTGTGATACAAATTTGTTTATTAAAGTCTTCGACTTTGGGTCGTAGCAACTCTTAGTTGTGGGTGAGATCAGCTAAGGGAATCAAGTGCGTAGTATCCTGCTGGGATCAGAGACGTAGGAGCATAAATGTACCTTGGATCAATATGAGATTGATTGGGGTTCAACTACACTCCAGACGAAAGTTAGTTTGTATTAAGCTAGTGTGTGTAGCGGCTTAATACAGTGTGTGTTCAATCTGGACTACGTCCCGGGGTTTTTCTGCACTTGCGGTTTCCTCGTTAACAAAACTTCTGGTGTGTACGTTATTTCTTTTCCGCATTATATTTTTTATCTTTATAATTGAAATATCACAGGTTGTGCGTTTGAATCAATCAATTGGGAAATCCAACCTTTGGTTATTGATTGATACTTAAACATTGGTCTTTGGTACCGTTCAAGTGATTTCTCTTGTATTCAATTAGACTCGCAGATTTCTATTTGCTTGAGTAAGTATTGAATCGAGAAAGAGAGATATAACTCTTTGATATACTTTATTAAGATTGAGTCTAGTTGATTCTCTTGAAAGTATATAGGAGTTAGTCCATACAAAATGTTAATCGAAATATTGGGTGTCGTTGTTGTACCCCCGCTTTTTCAAAGTTAACTTCGGAAAGGAATGTAGTTGAGCCCTAACAAGTCTCATACCGATTAAGGTATAGTAGCATTCCTTATGCCTCTAGAACCACGCTGGATTCTGCGCACTTGATTCCCTTAGCTAATCTCACCCACAACTAAGAGTTGCTACGACCCAAAGTCGAAGACTTATAAACAAATTTGTCTCCCACAAATATGTTTATTCCTTATTCGGTTTTTGTTCCGTCTTTTGATAAATCAAGGTGAATATGAACCAATTGATAATACGGTCTTATACTCCCGAAGACCAACCTAGAAATATCAATCACCTCACAATAACCCAACTGATTAACAGAAAAAGTTATTGCGGAATCACAAGAGCCTGAGACGAAGAGCTGTTGTAATTAATTTTTATATCTTACCTATCGGAGATAAATCTCGAGTAAATCTTATAGAAGATAAAACTCAGTACGATAGAACAAGTAAGATCAGAATATGAAACTATAGATAAAATAGTTGGATCCGGTTTCACGAATCCGAATGAAGTCTTCAAGTCGTTAACCTATAATGGTTTTAGGAAAAACCTAGGTCAAAGGAGAATTGACTTTAGTACGCAACTAGGAACACGTAGAAGTGTGGGGATTAGGTTTTCCCATTGCTATAGTTCTCCCTTATATAGTCTTTCAAATCAGGGTTGCTTTCAATCAAAGCTAAGATAGCTTAGTAACAAAGCATTCAATATTCACTGTTAGATAAAAACCTGATTTAAGATTCAAGCTAAGTCTGCTTAAAAATAAAGCAATAAATCTCCACCATTAGATGGTCTTATCTTGTCACACACAAATGAAATATACCTTCATTTAGATACGGGTTACCATACCTAAACATGTATATTGAGTTTTCTCAATAATAGTTAACCGAAGTTAGCCATATGAACACTTTTTTCTTAGACGTATTCATCTAACACTTCTAGATCAAATATGAAGATCAATAAATCATGAAAGATAATCAAATGAATCTAATTGTGTTTCAAATAGAGTCATTATCGGTTTGATTCATAATCGTACAAAGTACGTATACAGGAATCAATTCATGAACATTAAGCCACAGTTTGCAAAGATTTCATTTCTTAGATCATAAATGTTTTAGTTCATGAGAATGAGAATCATACATGACCGCTTCTAGAAATTTACCACTGTGTTCGCCAACCCGGTACGCAAACAACAGCTCCATACCTTGGCCTGTTAAGCCATTCGCAAACTCGGTTCACAAACAGCCATCTGGGACCCAACTCAGGTAAAACCGTTCACATACTAGGTGCACAAACAAGGTTCCCGGACCTTCTCCGGTAAAACCGTTCGCATACTAGGTACGCAAACAAAGTTTCCCGACCTGAATCATTACAAAACAGTTCACATACTAGGTATGCATACTGTGTAGTATCCAGACATATGTAATTGTTCTATACTCTAATTTCAATCATTGAAACATCCTTGGAAGACGAAAATGGTTGTCTCACACAAACCATTAGCTTCAAGGAATTTTCAAATGATCGAATAATCAATACGAAAGTTCTCAAGCTAACATAAAATGCTGTCTCACACAAATTACATAAGATGTTCAAGGTAATTTTCACATGATTATCTTCTGACTTATATTTAGTTTCCAACAAATAAATTGTTTCCAACTAAACTCGTCAAGAATATGATGAACATAGCTAAAGCAAAAAGCTTCTAACACATATTTCGAGAAAAAGATAAGCGAGATAAACTCGGCTTGAAATATGAAATGTGTATAATGTAAAAGTCTATATAGCTATACGACTTAGTCTCATTAGAAGATATAATAAAATAGACTTATGAGTGATAGATAAGTTTTAGTCTCCACATACCTTTTGTTGATGAAGTTCCTCCAAGCTCCTCGGTAGATCTTCGTCTTCAATTGGTGAACGCCGTGAAGTCTAAAGCTCAACTACACATTCTATCCTAATCCGAGACATATCTATAAGTACACTAGAAATCAAGTATATAGTTTTGATCAACTAAACTTGACAAACAAGGTTGAGATATAGCAACACTTGCGAGTTCGACCGAGCAGTGCTCTAACAAAAACATAACGTACGAAGTTGTATATATATAAAGTGTCAAGGAATTATATTAAATTATAACGCTTATCTTTTGAACTTTGTAAACACGACATCAACATAATCTATGTATTTAGTTACTTGATTATGTGTAGGATATAGGTGTGATTTCATCCTAGAAAACTATGTATTATTCATTGGTTTAAGGAAGTAGATGTATGAACTTGTTTCATAATCGAAAGGCAAACCATGAGAGTGTTGGATCGGTTCTTCATTGAATATATGTGATGATCAACACAAGATCACAAGGTAGAACTTATCTTAACTTATGTTGAGAATCTAGGTATAACCAGTCATAGCCTACAGTGTGTAGCATGTTGTAATCGGTCACAAGCTACTTTGTGAAGCAAGGTGTAATCAGTCACAATCTACTTTGGGAAGCAAGGTGTAACCGATCAAAAGCTAATTTTGGAAGTAAGGTGTAATCGATCACAAGCTACTTTGGGAAGCATGGTATAACTGGTCACAACTTATTTTGGGAAGCATTGTATAACCAGTCACAACTTAAATTGTAAGTCATGGTATAACCGATCCCAATGAGAAAAACCGAGTTTCCAATATTCATGTATCTCTTTACATTTTGTGTGATTTTAGAATTTGGGTTTGCTGAGATGAGAAACTTCTAGATGTCGACATTATTTGAACATGTATATAACTCTTATCATTAATCGTTCAAATATATACCTTGATGCTCAAGGTGATCCCAAAGAGAAATATTGAAAATCATTTAATTATGATTTTCAAATATATATGTTTTAATTACCAACAACTAAAGCATATCCTCTGGAAAAGGTTATTAGTTAATGTGCAAAACTAATAATATAAGTTTTTAAGAGAGATTTCGGAAATATGGTTTGGCATTTAATTGGAAATAAGAAAACCGAAATTTGGTACTTCAATGTTAATATCTTGAGAATATTTTCGGTTTTGGAATTTCCTTGTTGTCCAAACAACCTTGGTCTATAAATACTTGAGTTTGCATTTCTTGCAAACTATCCTAAGAGCCAGGCAAACTTCATTTGTGTTGTGTTTGGTGG
Organism: Papaver somniferum; assembly: GCF_003573695.1. Taxonomy (NCBI): domain Eukaryota; kingdom Viridiplantae; phylum Streptophyta; class Magnoliopsida; order Ranunculales; family Papaveraceae; genus Papaver; species Papaver somniferum. Next base: position 60,053,390 of record NC_039366.1, read on the forward strand.
AGCTTTCTATCCGGAGAGGAAAGTACCCAAATTAAGCGAATCTCTTACTACCGCTCGTTTAAAGACTTTTGTGGGATCAAGAAGCTCTACGAGTACTGTTGGTGGGAAACTAGATAATTGCATCGTTATTATAGTTTTCCTTGCACCTAGTTTGATTATTCTTGAGAACCTTCTCTTCTAAAATAAGGGTCACTCAAACTAAATCAAAGTATCGATTGGATCTTTAGAATTATTTGCGGATCTAAAGATATCTTGTGATAATCCTTTGTTAACAGACTTCGTTTTGTGTGTGATTGATCATAAGAGGTTTCAAGTTTGTGTTTTATAGGTTATTGAGAAGCCAATTGAATATTTTCTTATTCGTTTCCGTATCTTGTGAATTTTGTGCACACACCTTGATCGGCTGGGATCCAACTAAAATCGTGTTTATCTTTGATAGACTTGATTTTCTAGCTGCGTAAGACCAACATCACTTTGTAGTTACTATTTGAAGAGCCTTTGTCAACATCACTTGGAGTTTATAAGTTTAAACGGAAGAGCCTTTGTCAATATCTCAAAATATCTTTTACCAAAGATTAATTAGAGTGGTTACCAAACAGATTCATTCCTTTGCTGTTTGGAATACGATCCAAAGGAATATCTATTCAAGTGCGTGACTCTAGAATTCGAAGGCGTATGGATACCGAGGAAACTAAGTAGCTAGGGGTAGTTTACTTGATCTCAACTATACAAAGTTGGCATTAGATTTTTTATAGGGGATTAATTCTGAGAGTATTCAAAATTGGATTAGGTCACATGGATTTTCTGCATTTGCGGTTTCCTCGTTAACAAAATCTCGTTGTGTATCAAATGAACACTTCGTTGTTGTATTGTTTCGATTTTATATCTATAGACGATCACACAAAGCGAATACCATAGTTGTCGCATAGGCTCGACTTTGTCCATAAACGATCACACTTGATATGACTTATAAGTTGATATTCAAAATAATTATGGTTTATTTGGGTACCCCGTATTTTCAGCATCGATCATCTAGCGAATATCAATCACTCGGCAAATAGAGAACGATTTTGACTACACTAATTTTATCACTTGCATTCAAAAAAGTTCATTTTCATCTGGCGAACTCTGAGTTAAACATATCAATCACCTTGTTCAAAAATGAGAAATTTCCCATCAAAAAAAAGTAGACAAAAAGTACTGAAAATGATTTAGTCCGAAATCCGGTCCGGGATAAATGGAAGAGTCCCAACTGGGATGCACGGACGCGCGAGATTTGATGCAGTGTCCGCATCTAACGCACCAGGGACGCGCCTACGACGCGGACTCGACGCGTGTCAGACGCACCACGTGCGCGTCCCACATGATTCCTGGGGTGGACGCTAGCTGGACACTAGGATGATTATTGCTGGTGAAGAGTTTCGAACCAGCAACCTCAAATTCGTTACACTGACCCCCAAACCATTGCACCAACTCTGTTGTTTTGATATTAATTTTACATATTTTTTATTTACCCATATTTACATTATTGTATTAATTAATTATTCAGGTTAATCAGATCCTTGAATTACCGATAACTGGAGAGAAAAAGTGCTTTCAATTTAGGAGAGATGAAGAGGAGGAGATTCTGAAACTAAGTTTATACAACTGGAGAGAAAAAATATTGAAATCTCGATTCAAACATCAGGTAATAAGAAGAGGGTGAAGATTTTGGATAGAGGAAGAGGGGGTTTTCGTGTTTGGTTGGAATTTTCGAGGGAGATGGTTTACTGGTTGATTAATAAGTTTAGGGTTATTTTCAAAGGGAAAGGTAGAGAAAAAATATTTGATAGAACTGAGGGTGATTTCGTCTATGAAATGAAGATGCAATCAAATGTTGGAGGAGACTATGTTAGGGTCTCACGACAACTGGTGGAGGATGAAGATAAGGTTTTTAGTTTCTGTATTCCGGCAGGTGAAAAAGGATGTTGTTGGAAAATGTTTGCATATGCTCTTGAGATGTTCATGGTGGATAATGGTATGAGGGAGAAGGAGGTACAGTTAATGCCTACAGACAAATATTTCCCAGTTGTGGAAACTTCTAGGAGGGAGAACATGAAAAGAACTGGTGTGGTCGTGGTTACTAAGAAGATGAATTGAAATCAAGTTGCTTCTCTGATTAAGAGAGAAATGAATATAACAAGATATCTGAAAACTAATTCCTTGACAGATAATGCAGCTCTTGTTCAACTGAAGGAGGAGGAGGAATGGAGAAGGATTTGGACTCCATTAAAATGGATGTTCAAAAATGTTGCTCTGAGACTTTCACAATGGACTGGTAATGTGAGTTTCAAAAATGGCACGAAGGTGGGAGGAGAAGAAGAAACAAATGTTATTCTCATTAGACAAGGTGTGTAGAGATGCTCAATGGTGGAAAATTAGAGGACTTCCAAAACAAAAATGGAGCTCAGATGCAAAAGTCAGAATTGCTAATGAAATTTCTAATGGAGAGGTTTCGAAGGTGGTTGTTGACATACTTAGACTAGAAGGTTTTCACTACTTTGGGATTGGTGTTGCAGGTGGTGTTAATCAGGTGTCGACGGTGTTGATTACAGAGGTGGGTGGTGGTAGGCTTCTAAAAATCCTACAAATGATAACCGCAAGTGCACGGTGTCGATTGAAGCTAATGTGCAAATACGGGTCGATCCACAGAGACTTGTGTGTGTAGTTGAAGTTTCCTAAGCTAAGCAGTGACAGTAAGTGACAGTGGCAGTGAGCCAAAGATGCAAAGATTGACAGTGGCAAAGAATCAAAGGCAATGAGCCTAAGGCAGTGAGAAATAAAGAACCAAGGAAGTAATGGCAGTGAAGCACTAGAACAAAGAAATAAAGAATTAGGGATTGAATCCACCACTAAATTAAGTTAAGTCATCCTAGTTCCATTATGTTCTTGTCCCTGGTGTAGATATCAGTGAGCTTCTAGGCTTGCTGACTATCTAGATGGCAGTGAAGGTTCAAGCCTGCTGCTCATCAAAGGGTTGTTTCAGGAGGATGGTTTAGTATCACTAAGATAATTATCTAATCCTAGTATTAGCTGTCCTCTCACAAAACAAACTAACCGCAGATCAATCACTTAGATGAGTAAGCAATCCTGAAGGATAATTTCAATCCAAGCATTCTTAGCACAACAAGACTATATCAAAACTTGAACTGAACTTAACAATGAATTAATGGTTTCATCTAACCCTAGCAGTGAACTCAGAACATAATTAGCATTAAAATGGAACTAAACATGATCATGTGAAATAACATTGCATTTAAACAACTAAACAGTGAATGAAAATTGCAAATGAAGAACCCTAAAAATTAACAGTGAAATCAAATTGACATTGAGAAATAAATTAACCCAATTAGGGGGTTTCTCGGATGACCCAAGAACAAGTTTTGCATTCTCTACAGCTTCCCTTTTATAGCTTACAACAAAATCCCTAATTTCACAAAACCCTAAATTTGCAAACCCTAACTTTTGGGGAAAATAAAATTCGACATACCCATGTGTGAATTATGCTCGACCCATGCCATGTTGATGTTCTACTGCTCCTCATCTAGCTCTTGTTGCGCTGTTGGCCTAGCCCTAGACTTCTGTGAACCCTAGCTTCTCTCACTGTCGAGTTTGTAGCATCAGGACTCGATGCTACAGACGAGAAAGGAAGAGACAAGGGTGGTGATGGAATACTGAGTTTGTCGGGGAAGGTGGTAGTGGTGGTGTTCGAGGTGGAGATGGAAGAGATGGTGGTGATGGAGATGGCAGAGTTTTCTCTGCAGACGGAGTGGAGGAGAAGAACTCGATGTTTGGGAAGAAGGGTGTGTTTGGTTTAGGTCGATGGGTTCGATGGCTAAGGTGTGAGGCGGGTGTATCAAAGGTTGATGCTCAGCAAAGCGAAAGTGTAGGATGAAAAGGTGATGGAATGATCCAACGACGCGATAGAAGCGACCGTTGGATGATGAGATACAACAAAACTGACGGCTTCAGATGGAGTTAGGTACTATAGTGTTTGACAGGAGCTTCGGATTTTGATGCACAATGATGAGGCGACCGTTGGATGACAAGATGGATCCAATCTGACGACTCTCATGGAAATGGGTATGGATAATGGAAATGGATTTGGGTAAGGGTTTTGGGCCTTGGGTATGCCAAGCCCATATCTTCTTTAAGAACAATTCTTCCTCTTCAAGCCCACTTCTCGTTGATCCAGCTCTTGCAAACATCATTCTTCGCTTCCTCCTAGCGAGAGTCTTTGCCGTTTCTTTGCTCTTTTTCGCTCCGTGAGTTAACCAGGCTTTATTTAGTACCTAAAAATGCAAAATTAATTAAGAAAAGTATTTATTCTTGAAAACAACGAAAATACAGAATATGGGATAAAATGTAGAATTAATGCACAAAGGATGAGTTAAATGCCAAGAAAAATATATAGAAATATGCACTTTTTAGCACTCATCAAATACCCCCAAACCTGAATTTTACTTGTCCTCAAGTAAAACAAAACTAAGGAAATCCTACCTATACCACTGTCGCTGGTCTCTCGAATGCATTTAGCGTATGCACTAAGCCTTTTAAACCACTAAGTGTCCCTAGTGGACGAGTGAAGTCTCGTCAAGGTTTGCTTAGAACGTACCTACAAAGTTCTAGGTCAAAATATAAGCTCAGATTCCATCAAATGTGACATGTGCAAGACAGTTTAAGCTCACAGCAAAATGGAGATGTCAATCTAGCTATCGAAGGCACAATCCTAGCACTGATAACAAATAAAGACATGTGATAAGAGTGTAAAGTGTATCTACACATGTGTAAAGAAAGATCGGATGTTATGACTACTAATCACCAAGAGATAGTTTCTCAGGCTAAGAACCAAGGTCGAAATCTAGCTAGCTGTCCGGACTTTACGAGAATTGTGAATGAGTAGGAGGTATTTCACATTACTCGCGTTGTACATCAATGGCATACACCCTTCCTTGCTTATTACAATGAAACAACAAAATGACTCTTTACATGACTCTTATTTACATTGACTACTCTTTTATTTTTGGAACAAGAGAGGATGGAATTGATAAATACTTGATTGATTTTTCATTTTTTTCATTTTTTTTTTTTGATTTTTTTTGATTTTTTTGTTTTTTTTTTTGAACAAGCAATACTTTTGATACATATACAAAAGGAAACAAAAAATTACATGACACTTTGCAAGAGGTAGCCCTTTTTGATGCACCCAGTTAAATTCGATGGTTGTCTTTCTTAATGTAACCTCCACCTTCTATCCCAACCAACCAAAGAACAAGCTAGTCAAGTTTCGTTCAGTATTCTAAAGTGATTGGCAATCGTGACTTCCTATCAAACACCTTGAAGATCGAGGCTATACATGTATTGGTAGATCGTGCGCGTGCAAATTTCTTATCACTATGTGAATTGTGCTAGAATCAGGGTGCCTAAATATCTAGACTAAGACTCCTAATAATTACATATTTGCACAAGACTATGTTGATTGACTTTCCTTTGCTGGGGGGTGCTTTCACTTGGTCAGATATGAAGGATGATCCCTTGTTATGCAGATTGGATAGATTTTTATTCATTTTGGAGTTGGATGAAGATTTTCCCGAAGCTGTTCAAATGGCTTTAACAAGAGTCTCCTCTGATCACAAGCCTTTGATGGTGGTTACAAAGACTATGGTCAGAAGCAAACCTTATTTTAAATTTGAGAATAGTTGGATTTTTCATAAAGATTTTGTGAAGAAAACTGAAGAATGGTGGGCTGTAATGGATTTTCAAGGTAAGCCAAGTTTTGTGTTCTTTAAGAAACTGCAAAACTTAAATTTTTTTCTTAAAAGATGGAGTAGAGTGGAATTTGGGTCTATCAAACAGGAGAAGAAGGATCGTACTTTGAAGATTGATAATCTTGACCAATTGGAAGAAGCAGGGAGGCTATCTAATGAGCAGTTGGAGGAGAGAACTATTAGTGCCTTGAAGCTTAAAGGCATTACAACTATGGAGGCAAGGAAGTGGTTTACAAGGGCAAAACAGAATGAATTCAAATTTGGAGACTCTAATACTTCCTATTTTCACAGGATTGTCAGTGCTAGAAGGAAGAGGAATACAATAGTGAAGCTAGAGGTGGATGGTGAAGAATGTTTTGATCAGGATAGAATCAAGATGGAGATGAGAAGTTTTTATAACTCCTTTTTTTCTGAATAGAATGATGCTGCCTTTGCCCTGAGTAACTTGGACTTTAAGAATATCGACGAGGAGGAATGTAGGCGGATGGAGAGGGAGTTTACAGAAGAGGAGGTCTTTGATGTTATTAAACATTTTGGAACTAATAAATCTCCAGTACCAGATGGTTTCTCTGTGGAGTTTTATAGATGTTGTTGGCATGTATTGAAGGAAGATTTTATGAAGATGATGCAGGAGTTTTATGTTGCAGAAACTTTATATTGGAGGTTAAACTGTTCTTTTTTGTCCTTGATTCCAAAGAAGGAGGACTCATGTGCACCTAAAGATTTTAGGCCACTGAGTTTACTTGGCAGTGCTTATAAAATTTTGTCTAAAGTGCTTGCTAATAAGCTGAAGATGGTGATGCACAAATTGGTGTCTGATTTTCAAGGAGCATTTATAAAGAACAAGCAAATTCTGGATGGGGTTTTGATTGCTAATGAATGTATAATTAGAAGACTGAAGTCTAAGATTCCAGGTTTGATTTGTAAGGTTGATATGGAGAAGGCATTTGACAATGTCAAATGGAAGACTTTGTTCTGTATTCTAGAGCAACATGGTTTTGGTTCTAAGTGGATTAATTGGTTCAGATGGTGTATTACTTCTTTACATATGTCTGTTTTGGTTAATGGGAGTTCTACTGATAAAATTAAGCCATCTAAAGGATTGAGAAAAGGAGATTCTATTTCTCATTTTTTGTTTCTTTTAGTGGTGGAAGTTCTTTCAAAATTGATGGATGATGCCGTGATGAGGAAACAAATTCATGGTTTTCAAGTGGATAAGAATGGCTTGGAGGTGTCTCATTTGCAATTTGCATATGATACATTGATCTTCATAAATGCAGAAGGGGATGGTGTAAGAAGGTTACTTATTATTTTAACAACTTTTTAAATGATTACAGGTCTGAAACTTAACTTGGAGAAAAGTTCAATGATAAGTGTCTGTGCTGACAATGTGATCAAACACCTGGCTTTGGAGATGGGGTGCAAGACTGAGCAGCTTCTAATTAAGTATTTGGGGATTCCTCTAGGAGATACAACTAGGAATGCTGGTGTTTGGGATGAGATCATTCAGAGGATTGAGGTGAAATTAGATGCTTGGAAAAAGAAATTTTTAAATAGGGCAGGTAGGCTTGTATTTATTAAAAGCTGCTTGTCTAGTTTGCCTATGTATTATCTGTCATTGATTCACATGCCTGCTAGTGGAAACTGAAGCTAACAAGGTTAATCATGAACTTTCTTTGGGATTCTGATGCAACTAAAAGGAAAATGTGTTGGGTTGCTTGGCCAACTATTTGTAGGTCTAAGAAATTAGGTGGATTAGGTATGAAGAATTCAAGACTTACAATTAAAGCTTTGAAAGGCAAACGGATTTGGAGATATTCATAGGAGAAAAAAGCTTTATGGAGGAGAGTTGTTCAAAAGCAGTTCAAGAATGAGGTTGAAAGTTTGATACTTGTTGATGATGGGAAACCTTATGGTAGAAGCATTTGGAAGACAATTCTTAAATCTTCTATTTTTTTACGTCAACATATGAAATTTCAGTTGAAGAATGGAAAGGGTATTAAATTTTGGGTGGATAAATAGACAACTAATGGTCCACTGAAGGACAGATATCCTGCAGCTTTCAAAGCTTGCAGTCAAAAAAAATGCCTCAATTGCAGACATGATTCAGAATGGGGCTCTTTGATTTAAGTCCAAAAGAAACATTACTTATCAAGAATAAATGGAATGGGGTTTGCTGTGTAATGAACTGGGTCCAGTGCCTATTTTAGTGGATGAAGAAGATGAGGTTTCCATTCGTGAAGAATATTCTGTGAAGAAAGGATATAAAGCTTAGTTGGAGGATGATGTAGCTTGAAATTTTGTGAAGTTTCTATGTGTTAGAGCATTGCTCGGTCGAAATCGCATGTGTTGCTATCTCAAGCATGTTTTTCAATTTTAGTTGTCAAAATTATATGTCTTGATTTCTATACTACTTATATTTAAGTCTCGATTTAAGACAGTTTAGTGTGGTTGAGCTCCAGACTTCATGGAGATCATCTTACGAAGACGAATAACTACTCAAGGAACCAGTGGAACTTCATCCGACTCAAAGGTATGTGGAGAATTGAACTTATCTATCACTCAAAAGTCTACTCTATCTCCTACTCTTGAGACAAAGTCGTATAAGTATGATAGTTTTCATACATACACATTTGCTATTTCGAGACGAGTTTACTCGCCTATCTTTTTCTCGAAATATGTGTTGGTAAGATTTCGCTTTAACCACTTTTCATCTTAACCCGTGACGAAAGTCATGATGACGTTTCAATCTTGAAAATAGCTTTGATGACGATAGTTGTGAATAACGACTGTTATAACATTATAGAAGAATGTTTCAATGATTGAAATGTAGAGTTGAGATTATGTAACCAACTATGGATATACGCATATATAGTGTGTTCGCACATTAGTGTATAAATCCATGTGCCGGAAACCTAGTGTGTGCATATGTGTGCATACGGTATTGGTGAAGGAGACATGTTGGGTACTGATAGACGCATTTATGTGTCTAATTTGTCCTCAATGTTCCGTATTGTTAGTACTCGATTTCGTACTAATTATGGTGTTTTGTGTGTTTGTAGGTATTTTTTTGGAAATAAATATTGTTGGAAAATTCGACTCGAAAAGTTGCTCGGAGCACCCCCGGAGGACATTTGTTATAGGGACCCCAGATTTGGCTAAGGGGCGCCCACGGCTATGTGTAGCCCAAATTCATCTTTAGCACCCATCTTCTTTATTTGAATTGTGGTTTTGGCGGGAACTGGTTTTCAAGGTGGAAGAATTAGGGTTGGACTTTTTGGCATGCTAGAAGGAGACTCACTAGATGGAAATTGTTGGGATGACGTGACTTGTCCTAACATGCCTGGTATGGCTTATTTTGTCGGATAGAATTGGCTTGATTATCGCGTTGAAGAAATCAGGGGATCTCGGGTTTGGTTAGTCCATTCCGAGTTCTGAGTGTGATTTTCGTGTGACTGATGCGTGTTTGACACTTCTGGATGATGACTGGATGTATTTGGAGTATTTTTACACGAATCATACAGCTGCAGACGCATGAAGAGGCGAGAAAGGAAAGATAATTGTCCGAGATTATTTTTATTTATTACCGAGCTATGGAAAGATTTTCTGGAGTAATGAGCGAATATTCTTGTCTTTGTGGGGTATATATAGGCTGTTGGGATTACATGGAAGGATTATCGAGAGAATTGGGAGGATTTGGAACATCACAGAGGCGAAAATACGATCACCAGAGAGACTTGATGCTAATGCTGTCATTGAAGAACACGAAGAACATAAGACCCTTACGGGGCAGTCTTAAAAGATACAGAGACTGCGAAAGTTCCATAGAAGTCTTAGAGCTACAGTAACCGCGACAGTTTGCATTTGTCGTTCTCTGTAATTTTAATGAATTAATGGTTTCATCTAACCCTAGCAGTGAACTCAGAACATAATTAGCATTAAAATGGAACTAAACATGATCATGTGAAATAACATTGCATTTAAACAACTAAACAGTGAATGAAAATTGCAAATGAAGAACCCTAAAAATTAACAGTGAAATCAAATTGACATTGAGAAATAAATTAACCCAATTAGGGGGTTTCTCGGATGACCCAAGAACAAGTTTTGCATTCTCTACAGCTTCCCTTTTATAGCTTACAACAAAATCCCTAATTTCACAAAACCCTAAATTTGCAAACCCTAACTTTTGGGGAAAATAAAATTCGACATACCCATGTGTGAATTATGCTCGACCCATGCCCTGTTGATGTTCTACTGCTCCTCATCTAGCTCTTGTTGCGCTGTTGGCCTAGCCCTAGACTTCTGTGAACCCTAGCTTCTCTCACTGTCGAGTTTGTAGCATCAGGACTCGATGCTACAGACGAGAAAGGAAGAGACAAGGGTGGTGATGGAATACTGAGTTTGTCGGGGAAGGTGGTAGTGGTGGTGTTCGAGGTGGAGATGGAAGAGATGGTGGTGATGGAGATGGCAGAGTTTTCTCTGCAGACGGAGTGGAGGAGAAGAACTCGATGTTTGGGAAGAAGGGTGTGTTTGGTTTAGGTCGATGGGTTCGATGGCTAAGGTGTGAGGCGGGTGTATCAAAGGTTGATGCTCAGCAAAGCGAAAGTGTAGGATGAAAAGGTGATGGAATGATCCAACGACGCGATAGAAGCGACCGTTGGATGATGAGATACAACAAAACTGACGGCTTCAGATGGAGTTAGGTACTATAGTGTTTGACAGGAGCTTCGGATTTTGATGCACAATGATGAGGCGACCGTTGGATGACAAGATGGATCCAATCTGACGACTCTCATGGAAATGGGTATGGATAATGGAAATGGATTTGGGTAAGGGTTTTGGGCCTTGGGTATGCCAAGCCCATATCTTCTTTAAGAACAATTCTTCCTCTTCAAGCCCACTTCTCGTTGATCCGGCTCTTGCAAACATCATTCTTCGCTTCCTCCTAGCGAGAGTCTTTGCCGTTTCTTTGCTCTTTTCGCTCCGTGAGTTAACCAGGCTTTATTTAGTACCTAAAAATGCAAAATTAATTAAGAAAAGTATTTATTCTTGAAAACAACGAAAATACAGAATATGGGATAAAATGTAGAATTAATGCACAAAGATGAGTTAAATGCCAAGAAAAATATATAGAAATATGCACTTTTTAGCACTCATCAAATACCCCCAAACCTGAATTTTACTTGTCCTCAAGTAAAACAAAACTAAGGAAATCCTACCTATACCACTGTCGCTGGTCTCTCGAATGCATTTAGCGTATGCACTAAGCCTTTTAAACCACTAAGTGTCCCTAGTGGACGAGTGAAGTCTCGTGAAGGTTTGCTTAGAACGTACCTACAAAGTTCTAGGTCAAAATATAAGCTCAGATTCCATCAAATGTGACATGTGCAAGTCAGTTTAAGCTCACAGCAAAATGGAGATGTCAATCTAGCTATCGAAGGCACAATCCTAGCACTGATAACAAATAAAGACATGTGATAAGAGTGTAAAGTGTATCTACACATGTGTAAAGAAAGATCGGATGTTATGACTACTAATCACCAAGAGATAGTTTCTCAGGCTAAGAACCAAGGTCGAAATCTAGCTAGCTGTCCGGACTTTACGAGAATTGTGAATGAGTAGGAGGTATTTCACAATTACTCGCGTTGTACATCAATGGCATACACCCTTCCTTGCTTATTACAATGAAACAACAAAATGACTCTTTACATGACTCTTATTTACATTGACTACTCTCTTTTATTTTTGGAACAAGAGAGGATGGAATTGATAAATACTTGATTGTTTTTCATTTTTTTCATTTTTTTTTTTTTGATTTTTTTGATTTTTTTTTTTTTTTTTTTTTTTGAAAAGCAAACTTTTGATACATATACAAAAGGAAACAAAAATTACATGACACTTTGCAAGAGGTAGCCCTTTTTGATGCACCCAGTTAAATTCGATGGTTGTCTTTCTTAATGTAACCTCCACCTTCTATCCCAACCAACCAAAGAACAAGCTAGTCAAGTTTCGTTCAGTATTCTAAAGTGATTGGCAATCGTGACTTCCTATCAAACACCTTGAAGATCGAGGCTATACATGTATTGGTAGATCGTGCGCGTGCAAATTTCTTATCACTATGTGAATTGTGCTAGAATCAGGGTGCCTAAATATCTAGACTAAGACTCCTAATAATTACATATTTGCACAAGAGTCAACATTTCAAGGTAAATGAGCTCCATTTTTATGTTTTTTTTCAATTTTTTATTTTTATTTTCATTTTTCATTTTTTTCAAAAAGAAGGAGTTCTTGTTTTCAATTATGGCATATTATCAAAGTATCTACTTTTCACCCCCAAACCTAAACTAAACATTGTCCTCAATGTTTCAAAATATGAACAAAATTATAATACAACATATGAAGAGGATCATGTTGAGTAGAGAAAAAGGAAAGAGAATACCCGATTTCGGCGAAAGCAATATTAGAACTCCGTTATTCAAGGCAAGAATCCAACATATGTCAGCCGAGATCATATTGGATTAAAAATATATACAAAAGGAACAAAAGGTTTTTAAGAAATTTTATCTACTGGATTATATACAAAAATTCACCATACACTAACAATCTAAAGAGTTGAGGATCAACCCAAAAGACAAAGTGTAGAGGTTTCAACAGCTTCACACAAATATAACAGGAAATAAACGCAAGTGAAACTGTGAAACAAAATGAGCTACCCCCAAACCTGGATTTTTCAACGGATAAAATTTTGGAAACAAAATCTCGCAGTTTTGGGGGTTCATCATGTACAAGGTCTAACTCAAAGTGAACTGTGCTAGGGACGGGCAAACATGCTAATTCCAACTGTGGTTCCTCAAATGTATTATACTTAGAATGCAAAATAGTCCAAAGGACTTGGGAAGCACACAGTTCCAAACCTAGATTAGGGACTCTCAGAAAAGTCGGTTTGACAATATGGGTACAAACCAAATCTAGGTTGGGTGGAAGGCCATCAGATTGTGACTTATGTAGGACGATAGGCACATCATTACTAATCACATCAACATCTCCTAAGTCTTCTACACGTGTCACAACATGCTCACAATCATCAAACAAATTGGCAAGATCACAATCAGAGTCATCAACATCATCAACAAATTTATTCTCATGCATCGGCAAATCAGGAGAAATATCACAATGTGACCTAGGTAGAGAATCAGACACATCAAATATATTTTCATGCATAGCATTAGTGTCTACAGAAGATTCAACTATTCCTATGTCATGCTCATCTTCACAGAATAATTGTACGAATCCCATGTCAATATCAAAATCATATGAATTACAATGAGTATTAGAAAAAACAACATTCATGAAGGTCGAGGGCGAGAAGCCATATGTTATTGAACCAACAGGTTCCACAATATTTTCATGTTCTTCTAACATCATATCATCATAATCATCATCATGGTAGCATGCATATTGGTCCTCATTAACAGTGGTGGTGTCATTAGTCGATTCATGTTCCTCTAAATTAGGTTCATATTCAACATCATTTACAGAATGGGACTAGACACTTCATTAGGGACAACATACATTTCCTCATGAATTTCCTCCTTTTGTAGGTGAAGCAAAATCTGATCTAAATATGCATGAATTCGTGATGTAGATCTATCAAAGTTTTGCTTACTGAGTCTTAAAGCTTCTGTGGTGGAGTCTAAATTCATGGGAGTACAAAATTCTTCATGTTCAAATTGTGGTGAATGGTACATGTGTGCATGGTCATTAGGGTTTACAAAATATTGATCGCAACCCTCAAAGGATTGATTATGGTCCCAATGACTACCATTCTCACAATTTATGGGCATTTCATACCTTGGATTTTCTCTAGATTGCCTAAAATTATGCAAAATATGACAATTCTCAACAGGGTGGTCTAAACTACCACATGCGGGACATGCATAGATTTCAGGTTGCCTAAGAAAATTAGATGTGACAGATTCCTCATGTGATTGCATTTCTAAAGCTGCGATTCGAGCTTCTAATTGATCGATCAGTGATGATTGTGTGAGTGAGGCACTAGCAAAATGTTCATTTTCACGTTGTGGTGAATGATGCATGTGTGAATAGTTATTAGGGTTCATGTATTGAGGCTCGGGACTTTGAAAATGTCCATAATAATTCCTATAACTATTGACATCATGGTCTATGGGAGGTTCATAACGTGGAGTATGTCCATACGCAAGTTCTCTAAGGGATTTGTTGTATTCCCCAACTGTAGACCAAGATCTAGACATGATTTGGCTCAAAAGCTAAGTAACTATGTTACAAAGCCCAAAATTTGGTTTTTAATGGGTTTGGATTTTTGGGAAAAATTTGGTTTTTATGGGTAACATTTGGTTTTGTCGGGTTTGAAAAAGAAATTTGGTTTTTAATGGGTTTTAGAAAATTTGGACTAATGGAAAAAGAAAACACTTTGGTTTATTGGGTTTTGAAAACTTTGGTTTTAGACTTTGAAGACAAAGCCCATTTGGGAGCTTTTGGTTTTGATGGGAGCAAATTTGGTTTTAAAGAGGTAGAAAAATTTGGTTTTTAATTGGGAGCAAAAATTTTGGTTTTAGTATTGGGAGCAAGAATTTTGGTTTTAGTGTTGGGAGCAAGCCCACATTGGTGGGAGAAATTGCTTTGCCAAGGGAAGGTGAACTAAGCCCACAATGTGTATGCAAACTGAAGCCCAATGTAGCTTTTGAAATAGCCCAATTGTTGCTTGTTTGGTCTGAGGCCCAGTTGGGCTTTCAAAAGTTCAGTTTTTCTAATTTAAAACTACAGGCCCAAATCAATCTAACACCACAAGCCCACAAGCAATTAATTACAAACCCAACAGAAAAATGGAAAAAATTATTACAAGCCCACAAATTAAAAATGGAAGCCCACAGGTTGGGTTCTCTTAATGGGTTTAGGCTTACTTGCTTAAGCACAGCCCAGCTGTTCAGTTTGGTTGCAAAAGCCCAGTTGGGCTTTGGATCATCCTAAGCTTTTGTCTTTGTTGAGGCCCAGTTGGGCTTGGCTTATGAATGGCAGCAGCACCACTTCAGGCCTAGCAGCAGGAGCAGATCAGCAGCAGCAGCAACAGCACAACAGCAGGCTTTGGGTCAGGTCACACAGCAACAGGTGCAGAAGGCAGCAGCAGGCAGCAACAGGGAAACTAATAGCCTCAGTTCCACCAGTTCACCAGCAACAGCAGAGGCAGCACAAGCAGGAGCACCACAACAGCTACAGCAGTAGTCTTGGCAGCAGCAGAGGCTGGCAGCAGCAACAGGAAAGAGGAAGAAAGTAGCAGCAAGTGGCAGGCCCAGCTGCAACTCAATCAGCAGCAACAACAAGTGGCTCAGCCAAGCAAAACAGAGTCACAACAGCACAGCAACAGGAGCACCTGGAAAGCTCAACAGAAGCTGTCAAGAACAACAAGAACAGCAAGGGAAAATGATGCAAAGATGAAAAATTATGCAAAGATGAAAATGCAAGTTATGATGCACTAAATGCTTATACTAAGATGCAAAGACTTCACTACACGACACCAAGTCCCCGGCAGCGGCGCCAAAAACTTGATAGGCTTCTAAAAATCCTACAAATGATAACCGCAAGTGCACGGTGTCGATTGAAGCTAATGTGCAAATACGGGTCGATCCACAGAGACTTGTGTGTGTAGTTGAAGTTTCCTAAGCTAAGAAGTGACAGTAAGTGACAGTGGCAGTGAGCCAAAGATGCAAAGATTGACAGTGGCAAAGAATCAAAGGCAATGAGCCTAAGGCAGTGAGAAATAAAGAACCAAGGAAGTAATGGCAGTGAAGCACTAGAACAAAGAAATAAAGAATTAGGGATTGAATCCACCACTAACTTAAGTTAAGTCATCCTAGTTCCATTATGTTCTTGTCCCTGGTGTAGATATCAGTGAGCTTCTAGGCTTGCTGACTATCTAGATGGCAGTGAAGGTTCAAGCCTGCTGCTCATCAAAGGGTTGTTTCAGGAGGATGGTTTAGTATCACTAAGATAATTATCTAATCCTAGTATTAGCTGTCCTCTCACAAAACAAACTAACCGCAGATCAATCACTTAGATGAGTAAGCAATCCTGAAGGATAATTTCAATCCTAGCATTCTTAGCACAACAAGACTATATCAAAACTTGAACTGAACTTAACAATGAATTAATGGTTTCATCTAACCCTAGCAGTGAACTCAGAACATAATTAACATTAAAATGGAACTAAACATGATCATGTGAAATAACATTGCATTTAAACAACTAAACAGTGAATGAAAATTGCAAATGAAGAACCCTAAAAATTAACAGTGAAATCAAATTGACATTGAGAAATAAATTAACCCAATTAGGGGGTTTCTCGGATGACCCAAGAACAAGTTTTGCATTCTCTACAGCTTCCCTTTTATAGCTTACAACAAAATCCCTAATTTCACAAAACCCTAAATTTGCAAACCCTAACTTTTGGGGAAAATAAAATTCGACATACCCATGTGTGAATTATGCTCGACCCATGCCCTGTTGATGTTCTACTGCTCCTCCTCTAGCTCTTGTTGCACTGTTGGCCTAGCATGCCTGGTATGGCTTATTTTGTCGGATAGAATTGGCTTGATTATCGCGTTGAAGAAATCAGGGGATCTCGGGTTTGGTTAGTCCATTCCGAGTTCTGAGTGTGATTTTCGTGTGACTGATGCGTGTTTGACACTTCTGGATGATGACTGGATGTATTTGGAGTATTTTTACACGAATCATACAGCTGCAGACGCATGAAGAGGCGAGAAAGGAAAGATAATTGTCCGAGATTATTTTTATTTATTACCGAGCTATGGAAAGATTTTCTGGAGTAATGAGCGAATATTCTTGTCTTTGTGGGGTATATATAGGCTGTTGGGATTACATGGAAGGATTATCGAGAGAATTGGGAGGATTTGGAACATCACAGAGGCGAAAATACGATCACCAGAGAGACTTGATGCTAATGCTGTCATTGAAGAACACGGAGAACATAAGACCCTTACGGGGAAGTCTTAAAAGATACAGAGACTGCGAAAGTTCCATAGAAGTCTTAGAGCTACAGTAACCGCGACAGTTTGCATTTGTCGTTCTCTGTAATTTTAATCATTCACATACTTTCATCATTTGTAAACCATCTTTGAGCATAAATGAAATCAACTTTTGAGCGTGTTTCCAACATGATGAGAGGCTAAATTCTCGCTTAACCAATGCAATGGATGAAGCTATTCACACATGAATAATGGGTAACTATTCCATTTTCTCTAATATTTAATTATAATTCACTCAATCACTGCTTCTGCAAAGTTCTTAAAAGTTTACATAATTTTCTTAATTACTTGTGATTCAATTTGATGGATTATACTTTGTTTAATCAATTGATAGTCTATGCTTAGGGAATACAATTAATATTTGAAAATATGTTTGATTATTTGTGAATTAAGAAATAAAGGATTGAAAGGCTAATTAGAGTTATGAAATATTTGACATCATTCATTCATGTGTAATAGTGGATTCTAATGTCTTGGATATCTTTAATATCTTGAAATTAAATTTTAAGTTAAGTTTTCTTTATTTTTTAAGTTTTATTAAGTCTAGAATCTTTTGCTTTCATAAGTCTCAACGAACTTTTTACTACAACTCAATTGAAAATCCTATCAGGTATGCGTACCAGCGGAAGTTTTTGAACCGAAAATTTCTGCTGAGTTTGTAAGTTTGCAAATTGTTAAACCAGTCACCTTAGGTACCCATACCCGTACGCGTACCCACGGGAGTTTTCGACCGAAAATTTCTGCTGAGTTTCTAAACTCAAATCCGGTAGTTATGGTACACGTACCCGTACGCGTACCCAAGATGGTTATATTTCTCAAATCGGAAGATCATGAACTTAAACAATAAATCAATAAGGAATGCAATCTTTGCAAACCGTGGCTATATTTTTCATGAATTGATTCAAGTGAATCAAACCGATTTTGTTTCAATTGTGTCTATTTATAAAGACCTAAGCAATTGAACAACTCTTCAACTAGTTCTCATGAGTCATTTGAACTAGTTATGTGAAGAAGATGAATATGGTTAATATGGAAGTACTCATATGGATAACCATTGGTAACTATTTGTGAACCAACCAAGTGTACACGTTTAGGTACGGTTACTGTAACCTAAATGAAATACATTTCATTTGTGTGTGACAAGCTAAGTTTCGATCTAACGGTTGAAAGATATTAGCTTGGTTAAATCAGGTTTTTCATCTAATGGTGAATATTGAATGCTTTGTTACCAAGGTAACTTGGATTGCAAACCCTGATTTGAAAACTATATAAAGGAGACATCTAGCAACTGGAAAAACTAATCCCCACACCTAGTTGGTTTTGCTAGAGTCGATTCTCCTCTAACCTTAGGTTTCTTCTCGAGACCCTATAGGTTAACGACTGGAAGACTTCATTGGGATTGTGAAGCCAGACGAAACTACTTTTCTTGTAGTTGAGCGATCTGATCTTGCCATTTTCTATCGTACGAGTTCAATTGAATAATTGACTTGAGATTATATCTCCGATAGGTCAAGATAAAAAGAAATCACAAACATCTTCGTATCATCGTTTGTGATTCCATAATATCTAGTTTCGCTACCATATGATTTAGATTATTATGAGGTGATTGATAATTCTAGACTGTTCTTCGGGAATATATGTCCGGGTTATCAATTGGTTTCTGTTCACCTTGATTTTATCAAAATACGGAACAAAACTCCTGGGTTTATCTGTGGGAGACAGATTTATCTATCATCGAAGACTTTTCTGTGTGATACAGATTTGTTTATTAAAGTCTTCGACTTTGGGTCGTAGCAACTCTTGGTTGTGGGTGAGATCAGCTAAGGGAATCAAGTACGTAGTATCCTGCTGGGATCAGAGACGTAAGGAGCGCAACTGTACCTTGAATCAGTGTGATATTTATTCGGGTTCAACTACAGTCCAGACCGAAGTTAGTTTGTAGTAGGATAGTGTCTGTAGCGGCTTAATACAATGTGGTGTTCAATATGGACTAGGTCCCGGGGTTTTTCTGCATTTGCGTTTTCCTCGTTAACAAAATTTCTGGTGTCTGTGTTATTTCTATTCCGCATTATATTTTGTTATATAATTAAAATATCACAGGTTGTGCGTTAAGATCAATCAATTAGAATATCCAACCTTTGGTTGTTGATTTAAATTGATTGACACTTGGATATTGGTCTTCGGTACCACCCAAGTTTATCTCTCTAATATTTGATAAAGACTCGCAGATTTCCATTTGCTTGAGTAAAGATCAAATCGAGAGATTGAGATACTAACTCTTTGATATACTTTTATCTAGATTGAGTTTGACTGTCTAGTTGATTCTCTAGAAAGTATATTGGATTTAGTCCATACAGATTTCTAATCGAAATATTGGGTGAGGTTGTTAGACCCCCGCTTTTTCAATTGGTATCAGAGCAGGCAAACACGTTCAAGACCTCAAAAGTCTGTGTTTGTAGCAATCTGATTATGTGGACAAAGTAGTATCTCTTATCTACGCATATTCTATGTCTTCCAATACTTCTAACTATGTCAAATGTCTTGGTCCTTCCTCAAAGGCTAACTCCTTAGTTGATTCTTCCGAATCCCGAGAAAGAAATGAGACAGTTGACAGAATGTCAGAAGTAGAAAGGAAGGTCAAATTGAGACGATTGACTTTCGCAATCATGCTCAACTCTTGGATGAATTTGAAAAGTCTTTTGCTCGAGAACGTGAACTATACAAAATCATTGAGTCATTCTCTAACAATATTAAAAAACTCACTTAAGAAAATATGCTTCAACAAGAGAAGATTACTATCCTTGAGAATACTGTTAAAGAAGGGACAATTAGAGAAAAACGTTTAATTGAGACACATTCATCAAATCTTAACAACCTTCGTGTTGAAACAAAGAACATTGCTGCATCTCTTCACCTTGCCCAACAAAAGTCGATCTCCTTAACTAAGGAAAACACTGTAGTGACAAATTCTTCTATATCACGGGCTGGTTCTCAATGTGAGTTGCATGTCATAAAGAAAAACTCATCAAAGGAAGTTCTTGCAGAAAATAAACGGCAGGCTTCCAAACGGGACATGGGTTTGAAATAGTTGCCTTTCAACAATTCTCTTCCACGAAATTGTTCCTTCTGTGGGAAAAGGAATCATAGTGCTAAACATTGTTTTGATAGGAAGAAACAGATCTCCGATCTTCGAAATCTTCTTCTATTTACCGTCAACCAAGTTAATCATCTGAAGACATCAACACTGGATTTCACTCCCACATAAAGCCAGAACTCTCATAAAAAGATTTTTAATGATCACTCATTTCAGAATCTTTACAGGGATCGTGTTTATTCTCATGGTGCAAACTACACCACAAAAACACAGTTTCCCAGTGTCTATGAGAACATGACTGGTAGATCTAAGTCTGGAAGGTGGAGATTTATCTCAGTAAATCCTCTAAAACCAATCTTTAGAGGTCATAGACTTAGTTATCAAAAAGCTCCATTTAATGGACTCTCAAAAGGGCTGTAAAAACTTGCTATGGAGTTGAAAACAGTTAAAAAGAGGTAAGAAATACAAAAGTCAGATTGTCAGGTGGTATTCCCAAATCGTCTCTCAACACTCATGGTGATATTATATCTCATCCTACTACGTAACTTTAGATATTGTCATCCTTGTGTCTAACTTGAGAGTCATAAGGATGTCTGTTTATGAGATGCTCAAGTCTTAGGGCGATTACCATCTGTTCTAAGTCTGATATCTGTTTTACAGGTTGAGATTTTTGTTTATTATTCTCTCTGTATCTAATGTATCTTTTTTTTTTGCTCTATCTATTCTGGTTAGATATTGAGCCCAGTTTGAAAGAGACATTGTGAAAAACAGTATGTATTTACTCTTGGGTCCTTCTTGATCTTCTGGTATCCATTTCGAGCTCACGAACGTCCAAGTCTTCTATAGGAAACTCTAGGGTTTTCACCTAAAGGTGTTTCTCTCTTGATTGATAACACATATATATACTTCTTGTATATGTTTATCCCCTTCCCAGAAAATTATTTTTATGGGAACCTCTGTTGAGCCTTAAGAAGAAGTAAACACTGTGATGGAAGAAGACTTCAAAGGATGTGATTCAGCTCAAGATCTGATCATGAAAAAGATGCTTGAAAGAAAAGAGTATAACTCTTGGATAGGAGAATCTGTCAAGGATTTAATTCTCGTTCAGAATGAAGTAAAGAATGAGCTTGCTAACCTTCAATTGCAGATAAACCAGCTTATTGATGGATAATCAAAGATTCTTGATAATCAAAACATCCTGATCAGGAACCAGACGAAAGTCATCCTTGAGCTAGGCACCTTGCCCGCATCGTTGACCGAAAAACTAATGTTCTAACTCATGAACATGGTGTTTCTACGGTCAAGAAAATCAAGGATATCAGTGATACTTTTTATTATGGACCATTTCAAAGGTATGAAATCATCAAAGAAAATTGTTTTTCTTCTTTTCTAGGAAACTTCTTAAGAGAATTTTTATTCTTTTTTTTTGTTTAAGAAGGATAACTAGGGTTTGGAATAGCCATTATTGTGAGTACATATAGCTATGTCCAACGTTTTCATCATGCAATGTTTTTAGATTTATTTTTTTAAATTCTAAAGTGATTTGGAAGATGATGTTTGCAGTATTAATATTTATGGTTTTATATATTGTAATATGTTATGGGATATGTGTGTTTGCGTCCGTGAACTATTTTTGTCCCATACGATGTCAAAAGTTATCTCTTTCATATGTCGATATGCATTATTGATACAAGATCGATGAACTTTTGACAAACAAAAGTTAAGCCTATTATGTCAATTCTTTGATGGAAGGTAGGTTAAAAAATTTTGTTTACAAAGACTATATCTATTATATGTCGTTATGCAAATAGTGGTGAAGATAGAATGAATCTTTGTATATTCCGCAGTATTGATCTTCCCTGATCCATATTTTATGTATATACTGTGCGGCTCCATAAGTTTTCTTATGTGATTATTTCCAACTAAACAAATCATAGATTCGTTTGTGATTAATTTGTTTGTCTATTCCGATTAAATTAATCATGTGTTCTCTTGTGATTAGTTTGATTGAGAATTTTTTGGATACAAAATCATTTATGGTTTATGGTGTCCAAAGAAATTCTTCTTTCTTGTAAAAGTAAGGTCGCTCTTGTTGTTCTTTCGGGAATGACATCAAATGGGGGAGAGTTCTTTTGAACTTGCGCTTAATTTCCATATCTTTGTGGGGAGTGCGGCTGTGGAATATTTTAGGGGTTATCTTGTATCTTTATAAACTCCTTGATGAATACATTTAACTCCGGCTTTATGATTGTATCTAAACAAGTTGATATGTACTTTTCTTTGGTCTTGAAGCATCTCCATGGAAATTTCATTAGGATCCCGTTTTCGTACTTTTGCCAATTTTATTGACAAAAAAGGGGAGAATTAATATGTAGTTCACGCTACAAATACATATGGTTTACGTGTTTTACAGACCATTATGTAAGGGGGAGTGGCTTTCATGTTGAGATGAAAGTATTGACTAAGGGGGAGTGATACATATCACCATAGTATTGTTGTCGAAGTTGTGATATAAGAACTTTGATACTGTGTAATAATACTATGTCATTGTATAACAATGATCGAGAGCTTTTGTTTTCTCATTATTATGACTACGGATCTTCAACAACTATGATGATAAATTGAACATCTATGGAATCATGGGAGTACTTGGAAAAGACGAAGTTTTCGAGTAATGTTGAAGCACCAAGGAGATCAAGCATGTGGACGAGAAGCTACAGAGTTTTATTTATTTTGTAATCCATATGTATTGATACTTTTGCCACTAAAATTGACAAATGGGGAGATTGTTAGAGCATTGCTCGGTCTAACTCGCATGCGTTGCTATCTCAAGCATGTTTGTTAAGTTTAGTTGTCAAAACTATATGTCTTGATTTCTAGACTACTTATATCTAAGTCTCAGTTTAGGACAGTTTAGTGTAGTTGAGCTCCAGACTCCATGGTGATCATCTTACGAAGACGAAGAACTACTCAAGGAACCAGTGGAACTTCATCCGACTAAAAGGTATGTGGATACTTAAACTTATCTATCACTCAAAAGTCTATCTACTCTACCTCCTACTCTTGAGACAAAGTCGTATAAGTATGATAATTTTCATACATACACATTTGCTATTTCGAGCTGAGTTTACTCGCCTATCTTTTTCTCGAAATATGTGTTGGTAAGCTTTCGCTTTAACCACTTTTCATCTTAACCCGTGACGAAAGTCATGATGACGTTTCAATTTGAAAATAGCTTTGATGACGATAGTTGTGAATAACGACTGTTATAACATTATAGAAGAATGTTTCAATGATTTAAATGTAGAGTTGAGATTACGTAACCAACTATGGATATAAGCATATATAGTGTGTTCGCACAGTAGTGTATAAATCCATGTGCCGGAACCAAGTGTGTGCATATGTGTGCACACGGTATTGGTGAAGGAGACAGGTTTTGTACGCGTACCAGCGAAAGTTTTCGAACTGAAAATTTATGCTGAGTTTGTAAGTTTGCAAACTGTTAAACCAGTCACCTTAGGTACGCATACCCATACGGGTACCCACGAAAGTTTTCGACCGAAGATTTCTGCTGAGTTTCTAAACTCAAATCCGGTAGCTATGGTACACGTACCCGTACGCGTACCCAAGCTGGTTATATTTCTCAAATCGGAAGATCATGAACTTAAACAATAAATCAATAAGGAATGCAATCTTTGCAAACCGTGTCTATATTGTCCATGAATTGATTTAAGTAAATCAAACTGATTTTTTTTCAATTGCGTCTATTCATAAAGACCTAAGCAATTGAACAACTCTTCAACTAGTTCTCATGAGTCATTTGAACTAGTTATGTGAAGAAGATGAATATGGTTAATATGGAAATACTCATATGGCTAACCATTGGTTAACTATTTGTGAACCAACTAAGTGTACACGTTTAGGTAAAGTTACTCAAACCTAAATGAAATACATTTCATTTGTGTGTGACAAGCTAAGTTTCGATCTAACGGTTGAAAGATATTAGCTTGGTTAAATCAGGTTTTTCATCTAACGATGAATATTGAATGCTTTGTTACCAAGGTAACTTGGATTGCAAACCCTGATTTGAAAACTATATAAAGGAGACATCTAACAACTGGAAAAACTAATCCCCACACCTCCTGTGTGATACTAGTTGGATTTGCTAGAGTCGATTCTCGTTTAACCTTAGGTTTCTTCTCGAGACCCTAAAGGTTAACGACTGAAAGACTTCATTGGGATTGTGAAGCCAGACGAAACTACTCTTCTTGTAGTTGAGCGATCCGATCTTGCCATTTTCTATCGTATGAGTTCAATTGAATAAATGACTTGAGATTATATCTCCGATAGGGCAAGATAAAAAGAAATCACAAAATCTTCGTTTCATCGTTTGTGATTCCACAATATCTAGTTTCGCTACCATACGATTTAGATTATTGTGAGGTGATTGATAATTATAGGTTGTTCTTCGGGAATATAAGTCTGGGTTATCGATTGGTTTCCGTTCACCTTGATTTTATCAAAAGACGGAACAAAACTCCTGGGTTTATCTGTGGGAGACATATTTATCTATCATCGTAGACTTTTCTGTGTGATACAAATTTGTTTATTAAAGTCTTCGACTTTGGGTCGTAGCAACTCTTGGTTGTGGGTGAGATCAGCTAAGGGAATCAAGTGCGTAGTATCCTGCTGGGATCAGAGACGTAAGCAGCGCTATTGTACCTTGAATCAGTGTGATATTGATTAGGGTTCAACTACAGTCCAGAACGATGTTAGTTTGTAGTAGGCTAGTGTCTGTAGCGGCTTAATACAGTGTGGTGTTCAATCTAGACTAGGTCCCGGGGTTTTTCTGCATTTGCGGTTTCCTCGTTAACAAAATTTCTGGTGTCTGTGTTATTTCTATTCCGCATTATATTTTGTTATATAATTGAAATATCACAAGTTGTGCGTTAAGATCAATCATTTAGAATATCCAACCTTTGGTTGTTGATTTAAATTGATTTACACTTGGATATTGGTATCTGGTACCATCCAAGTTTATCTCTCTAGTATTTGATAAAGACTCGCAGATTTCCATTTGCTTGAGTAAAGATCGAATCGAGAGATTGAGATATTAACTCTTTGGTATACTTTTATCTAGATTGAGTTTGAATGTCTAGTTGATTATATAGAAAGTATATTGGAGTTAGTCCATACAGATTGCTAATCGAAATATTGGGTGAGGCTGTTAGACCCCCGCTTTTTTCACTATTGAAGAAGGATATTCCACCAAAGGTAAGCTTTATGTTATGGGCAATCTTTCATAATTCCCTTCCCACTATGAGTATGTTGAAGCACAGAGGAGATGTTGTTCAAAATGACTTATGTAATGTCTGTAAGAAGGATATTGAGACTTCTGATCATCTTTTCATGCATTGTGATTATGCTAAGGAGGTGTGGAATTATTTATTTCAGACTTGTCATGTTAGTAGTGGCACTTATATGAATGTTTTGGAGTTATTTGAGTTTTGGGTTGGTGTACCAGTCCAAGGAAGTTGTAAGAAAGTTTGGGAGAAGATTATTTATGCTATTGTGTGGCATCTGTGGAATGAGAGGAACTCTAGAACTTTTGGTGGAAGAGGTAAAATGGTGGATGAATTGTGTTTGAACATTAAGCAGACTTTGATTTTGTGGTTTTTTGAGACTGATGTGTTTAGAGGGTTATCTGTAAATGACATTTTATTCAATTGGGAAACAGTTTTACACATGTAATTGAAGTGTGAGCTGTTTTGCCTAGCTGTGTACATATTTTTTTCTTTTATATAACCTTCTTTTCTCAAAAAAAAAAAGGTTAATCAGATCCTAGTTTAGATTTACTTAACATTTACATATTGTTTATTTTTTTGTACATGAATTTTATACTTAATACATTTATAATATTTTATATTTATGTTTATATATACGTGTCCGCGTTCTATTATTTTCAACATTTGGTCTGGTCCGCATCAGCGTCATGTCCGTGCAATCCAGGTCCCAAGTCCCACCCTCTAACCATTTTTTTTTTTTTTGCTTTTCTCTCTTTGATAAACACCCTCTGCCCAATTCAGAGAAGTAGAAATCAGTTTTGGATTTTTCCCAAATCCCACCCTTTTCTCTCTTTTCTCTTTGAGGTTTCATGCGTTTTAGGAGGTCTCAGGTTCGAGTCCCAGATGGCGCAATATTACAGAGTTTGACATGGACGGTAGAGTTAGCTTGCTCCCCTTTGCGACAACATTAGCCACACTTTCCGCTTCGGCTCCTCGGCTTTGTTCCTCATGAGGCTCGCTGGTACGCTAGCACTGCAACCTGTTTAACTAATGTAGTAGTACGTTGCTTGGAGCTTAGCTTGTCAGGCTTCCAATTAGTTAATTATGTAATAATATTAATAAAATTTAAAAGAAAAAAAAAGAATGGACTTTGCATGCTTCTAAGGCTGGGTTTGGTGATGCTTTTATTTTTCCAAAAGCACTTTCAAAACCTATATATGTCAATAATTTTTGAAATTGGTGTTTGGTAAAAAAAAATCAAAGTGCTTTTTACTCAAAGTACTTCCCAAATTCCTCAATTTTTAAAAGCTGGGGAGGAGGAGTTTTTAAAAGTTACAAAAGCATAAGTTTTGGTCCCACCAAAATTTAATAATTGGTTTATTCTTTTTGTCCCTATTTTATTTTGAAAATGACAAAAACCTTAAATATATGTACAATCAATTTTTATTTCTTATATTTATTCTTTAAATATTATTATATTTTATTTTCAAACTATTTTATGATACCATTTCATTTAATTTGTCAAAAATAAAAACAAATATTAAATAATTACTATTAGTTAATTTTAGTTTAATTTTTCGTTTGAAAATTCTATATATATATATATTAAAAAGTGGTTAAGTAAATTCTTTTTTTTAAATAATAATAACAGTACAATTAGTAAATTTAATATTTTGTATATTTATAATTAATAATAAAAAAAATAATTATTTTAAACTCAATAAAATTGAACAAAACTATGTTTTTGTTATTTGCCACAGTTGAATCTCATATTTTACCAAACACACTTTGATTGTTTTTTTAATGACTTTTAACTTTAATTAATATTTTACCAAACGTTTAACCGTTTTTCTCTCACAGCCCAGCACAGCAACACACATCAGAAAAATTCTTTTACAAAAGCTGCAACAATACCAAACCTAACGGATGCCACGATGGAGAATATGAACCGTCGCGATTCGTCAAAACGCCAATAGCGCAACTGAGTCGGAGTAAACAAATACGAGTAAAACAAACAAAATCAAACCCCTCCTTGTCTCCTCCTTTTGGCTTCACCGGTTGGTCCTACTCCGTGTTGTGCCTTTTCTTCATTTTCAGGGAAAAAGTTACCCAACTCTTTCCTTCTCGAATACAAGTACCACAAGGTTCGATTTTCTGGAAAAAGGTTCGGTTTGTCTTTATTTATTTCTTTTGTAGAAGTAATCTTTAACTATTTTTTCCTATAATCTCTTTTAGTTCGTAAAACCCTAGTTTTGATTTATCTCTGAAAATTGTCTATTTCACAGATGGATATAGAGATTCTAATAAGGGATTTCGAAGGTAGAATAAGAACGGCAGTGGAAAGTAGTGAATATTGGAAGCATCGTTTCTTACAAATGCAGAATGATTTAATACAAATGCAGACAAAATGTAAGGATTTTGAGGTTCAAGCAGCCGCGAGACCGAAATATGAACTTGAACTGTTGAAAACATCGCAAGAGTATAAAACTAAGTATGAGCAATTATCTTTTGAGTTTCAAAAGAAGAAATTAGAGTGGAGTGTAATTGAGGGTAAGTATGAAGTCCTAAGTATCAGTAAGATATCTGTTGAAAACGAGGTCAAGGAGTTGAAGATTACATGCAATCAGTTAGAAACACAGAATAAGCATTTAATGGAGGAACTCAAAGCGATATGCCAAAGAGTGACTGGAGAACGACTAAGAATTAAGATTCTGGAAGATGAATGTGATCAATATAGGGAAAAGTGTTCTCAACTCAGTGGTGAGATCAAAGGTTTGGAAGAGGAAAGGGATCAATTTAGGGAAAAGTGTGTTCAACACAGTGATGAGACCAAGGGTTTCGAAGAGGAAAGGGATCAAATTAGGGGAAGATGTGTTCAGCTAAGTGTTGAGATTAAGAAAATGGAAGAGGAAAGGGATCAGTTCAGGGAAAAGTGTGTTCAACACAGTGGTGAGATTAAGGGTTTGGAGTGCGGGAAGACGAAACTAAATGATGAAATTGAAGTTTTGAAGGAGAAGTTAAAGGAATCTGAGAGTCAAGCAGCCAAGCGGCTGATATGTGGTGTTGAATTGGGGAAAGATCTGGAGGTTCATAAAATCAAGTGCCGTGGTCTGTCTACCGAGCTTAAGGAGAAGGAAATGGAGTGTGTTGGGCTTGAGGTGAAGCTGAAGAACCTAATGTTAGTGAAGGTTGCTGTAGAAGATGAGCTTAACAAGTACAAGACAGCATTCTGTGAAATGCAAGCGAAAATTACTAGTCTAGAAAGACAGCGAGATGTTATGACTGATAGAGAGAGGATGGCTCAGGAAAGAAATGCTTACTTGGAAGGTCTAGTTAAGAAGATGGAAAACGATGAAAGGGAAACTCTGAGGATCACACAGGAAAGAAATGCTTACTTGGAAGGTGTAGTTAAGAAGATGGAAAATGATGAAAGGGAGACTTTGAGGATCACACAGGGAAGAAATGTTTACCTGGAAGGTGTAGTTAAGAAGATGGAAAATGATGAAAGGGAGACTCTGAGGATCGCATATGAAAGAAATGCTTACTTGGAAGGTCTAGTTAAGAAGATGGAGAATAATGAAAGGGAGACTCTGAGGATGGCTCAGGAAAGAAATGCTTACTTGGAAGGTCTAGTTAAGAAGATGGAAAATGATGAAAGGGAGACCGTTGTTCAGCTTAAGACACAGAACAGGGATTTGGAGTGTGGGAAACAAAGCGCAGAATGTGAAATCGAGACTTGGAAGAAGAGGTTTTCAGCGTTGGAAACAGAGGTCTTAAGGTTTAAAGAAGAAAATGCAACTTTGAGAGGCTTACGAAATGAAGTTTGTCGAGATGATAAATATAAGACATATATGAATAAAGAAACTTGCAGGAAAATGGGTGGTGAGGTCAATGTTGCTGCTGTGGATCACTCAAGAAAGAAAGATAATATGTTGAATAAAACTGCAACTATTCTTAATTCTGCTCTTCCACCCAACCCTTCTTCACTAAAAGAAAATATAAGAGAAGTACATAGATCAGGTATCAACAATATTCCTCTTGTTTGACTTTTGTTTTGTTTGTTTACTTTTTCCATTATATCCTCTATAATATATTGTCTTATGAGTTACTGCTTTTTAATAGAGTCGATAAGCCACCTCTTTCTTGGTGTTACCTTAACTGGTAAAACATACAGGGAACAACCAGTTGGAGGTTTTAGTAATTAGTTACCCAGAAGTTAACCTGAATAAAGGGTTTGATAGTTTGGTAACAGTTAGAGTTAGTGCAAATACTTGTTCATCTTTGTTATACTTGGTGTCTGCCACAAAAAAGCTTATTTAACTAATTTTATGCGTGGTAAAAATGGATTTACTAAAACAAATA
Organism: Papaver somniferum; assembly: GCF_003573695.1. NCBI lineage: Eukaryota > Viridiplantae > Streptophyta > Magnoliopsida > Ranunculales > Papaveraceae > Papaver > Papaver somniferum. The sequence goes on from NC_039366.1 coordinate 60,083,022, forward strand.
GCCAACCATTTTCTCTTATAATGACATCATACATATTCTGCACGTCTCCGTTTTTCTTGGGTTACACGTGTTTGTTGAATTTCTATCGCAATCTAATGCATCTTTGCTGCTGGGGAGATCCATTTCTCCAACAACTTGGAGAACCAATAAATCTTATAAGGCAGAGAGGACTTGTCTTATTTTGACACTCGGAGAATTGTGTTTTTATTTTCCCAATATGGCTAATCTTTCCTGGTTAGGATTATTACACCTTATTAAGCAGCTGCAATTTATGTCCTCTTGGTGCATCATTGGCAAGCTAATGGTCCAAACTCTGAATTTTTGATTAATCTAATTATTAGTAGATGGGTAACCCGGGCCTAATGACACCATCTATTCCACCTTTTTGATGCTTATTATACTTGTCAGGCGGCCGAATTTTTGTTAAGAGATAATCTAGAGGAATATTTTTGTAATATTTCTCCATTCAGGTTATGTTGTTCTTGCTTGTTGTAAGTACTAAATAGGATTTGACTTAAAGTATATGCTCTGTGATACGAAGAACCAGTAGTTCTTCACACTATACGGCTATAGCTTTACTCCATAATTACTTTATCTCTGTCTTATATTATTGAGTTCAAAACTCAAAAGAATTCCTTTACCTAACTGCTTATGTATATCACCGCCCAATTTCATTAGAAGCTGATAATGTTATATCTTGATATATCCTACTTTGTTTATTGTTTTGCAGGCCCACCTTTTATCAGTAACCAATCTGAGCCTTCAGAAGCTATCAAGGATAAGCAGAAGAATATTCGGTTAGATTCTAAGGTGGAATCTGTCATTGCAGTTAAAAAGCAGCTAAGTTTTGAGACAGAAGGGAGCTCCAGAGAAAAGCTAGTTTTGATCAATCAAGGTACTGTAGCAACATCATCTACAGGTACTATTGAGATCGACGACAGTGGGGATGAAAAAGAGATTGGTGAAACCTTGAAAAGTTCTTCAGGTAATGGAAATAATCTGAGAGCCAAGAAGTATTTAAAGAGGCCATTATCAGCTAAGAAAAATGAGGAGTGTGAAAGGAATTTCGACGAGAATGTCACTTCAATCCCATTATCTTCAACTACAAAAAGACGTAGGATATGTGGAAGTAAGAGTCAAGATGATGACAAGATTCCAATAGGTAAGCTTCTGAATTTGTGCAATGGAGATGAGAAAGTCGAAAGACAGGAATCCTCTTCCAAGAGATCCTTTTTGCTGAAACAGTGCCAAAAGAAGAAGAATATGGTGAAAGGAACATCAAGAAATGAGAGTGCAACACTAAATGATTCAAAAATGAGTAGGATGTCATATCAGAAAGCAGCCAAGCCAACTTTTGCTGATGGACGAAAGAATGTGTTGGGAGAATTTGGTTCTAATAGAGAAGGTGAACATTTCGGTGGGATGATTGTAAAACCCTCTGAAAGTGCAGATAGCGGAGATAGTTCTAGTGATTCAGAAGATTTAGGAGATAGTGATTTTTCTTTTAAGCAGGTTGCAAAAATTATAAGATTGAGGCAATCAAAATGGCAGTTTGAGGCAGACTTGTTCTCTTCATTACAAAAGGACCCTGAACTCTGTATGAGGGCTATTTGTGCTCTTTATCGACAGCAAATGTCTAAAGAAAAATATACGAGGGGTTCATTGGATTCCAATGAGCGAGGCTTTAACGTGAATGATGCCCTCAGGTATGGTTATCAAGGCTCTTTCTTTTATTATAATTGAATCCAACGAGAAAGTGGGTGGAGCCTTCCAACACTCATGGCTCTGTATGATTTGTCTGGGAAGCATTTTTTTGTATATGCTCTTTTAGTTCGTTTTAGGTTATTTGGACTCCCTGTAAAGATGTAGTTAACTTGCAGACTATGAACAACTGGGATATTGTGTAGTCTGAAGATTAGGATTACCTGACATGAAATTATTCATATGCACATCACTTTAACCTAATTTATTTGCATGAAGTTGAGCCTTAGCTCAAAAATGTTCATGCATGGTATCTAGGGTACAGCCTTATCTCTCCTTAAAGAAACATGCACGATTCACACAAAACACTGATAGGTGGACTGGTTGAAGTATTAGACATCAAACATAGCCCAAGCCCCTTAGATATGTGTTGTGTATACGTCTTAGACAATCCTTCAGTTGCAAGACTGTTTTCTAGGAGAATTAGGTGTGACACTAAGTTGCTGCATCGTTAGCTTCTATTATTTTCTTACCTGATGCGCAGCTCATAGGTATGATATTGATTTGGAAACAGGACCTGCTATTGTAAAATACTATTGAACAGGTCTAGCTACCTTTAAAATAGCTAGACCTGGTTACTGTTGCTGTGATAAAGTATTTTCTTTCTTCTCTGAGACTAACTCAAAATTGGTGGCACTGGTACACTGGATTATGTTCCCTTCAGATATCAGAATGTGATGTAAGCTTCTGATAGTAACCCTAGCGCTTGTATCGCATTGACAGCTTTCACATTTTTTCTTCTTAGTTGTCTGTAAAGGAAAAATCTTCTTAAATTATTGTAAAGATGGAGATATAACGGTTATCATAGTATATATTTAGGGTAATATTGCTTGAACACAGAATGGCTAGTTTTTTTTTTGTTATTTTCTTTAGGCTAAACCATTGTGGTGAAGATCTTGCAACAGTTTATGTATTTACCAATGTAGGTTGAATTTGTGTAGCTATCCTATATATACATTTTGGAGTAGATTCTACGTTTTAATGTTTTATTGAACTAAAAGATGTGCTTGATGACAAGTTGGCAATGTTGCTGCTTCATTATTGTACAAAGTTTCTAGCTTTTATTAATACCTGTCTTCTGCATTTACTTCAGGGGAACCACTTTGGCCGAGTTTCTGATGGATGGGAACCACGAAGGTGACTTGAAGAAGTCCGTAAAGGAGTTGGAGATGTTCGATTCGAAAGCACTTGAGGATTGCAAAAGACTATCTATGTACTACTCGACGCAGTTATTCAGCATGTATCAGAGCAAAGATGATCCTTTCTTCCTTCCCTCCTAGTTCAACTGGTAGTTAAGAGATCAACTCGCAAACTCTTGTATATATTTTGTGTCTGTGAACCTGTTAATCTCCCCAAAGAGGTATTGCAGTCATTCCCTCCCTTTTTTGCTGTTGGTATGCATGTTATATATGCACGGTATCAGATAGAGAAGGGTCCTTTTGTTACTTCTACATATGTCAATCAGTTAATAGAGATTAGACTTCAGGCACCGTTAGGTGATTTGGATGTTGCTTTTGCTTTTTTTTTTTTTTCATGTGTCATTTATTCGACTCTGACCATAGATATACCAAATCACACTGTTAGTTCCCAAATGCGAACGGCGTATCTTGCCCTATCCATACATTCTAGAAGCAGTACAGGATGGAAAACATCTTTATCTTAAAGTTAATTCATGTTATAAACTCTCCAGGAATAGAAATTTTGAGCCACATTGAAAGATTGCTAAGAAAAAAATTATACAGAGTAATTGAATTTGCATACAATATTGTTAGTTGCTAAAATAACTGGACGATTGTCTATGACGGAGTTCTGTTTTCAACTGATCTTGAAAAGCCACTATGAAGCTGCTTCCCATCTACCGGTTTTATACACCATCTAAATACACCCCTATGTGGATGGCAGCGGTAGATGGGAAATGGTGGGTCTGGGAGAGGTTTCGGGGGACCAGTAGGGGGATGGGCACATAGGCGGGGTATGTTTTTGGGTATAAAACTGGAGTGATGCTACCAGGAGGAAATCCCGTGGTTCCTCCCGGGAGAAACAAAACTTCTGGTGGGCCCGCGGAGATTTGCAGGGGGTCAGGCTTAGTGGTGGAGCCCACCAATTTGTTGTTTCATCCTGGAAAAATCACGGGATTTCCTCCCGGTAAACGTAGCATTATTGCTAGATAAAACCGTTAGATGGGAAGCATTTTCGATGAATTTTTACTAACTCTTACACCTATTGGAAAAGCATGGACCGTCCCAAGAGTCATATCTGTTATTAGCTAGATAGGCATAGGGGAGATACAAGTGCTCTAAAACCCCAAACCACATTATTTTCTCTGTTTTTTTTATTTTTTATTTTAGTGATCAAGATCTAAGGACAAAATCCTTCGTTTTCCTCGTAAGCTGTTAAGAATTTAGCGAACTACCTCTTCTTCTTCTTCAATTTCTTTGACAAAACTTCAATTACATATCAATTTCTTATTAGATTATTATCTGTTGTCTAGATTTACTCTAGTATTAATAAGGGTAAATTTGGGTAACACTTAAATTAGGTTTTTATGCTTTCAATAAAACTTATCCTTGTTATACAGGGATTTTAGAATCGGTTTTGTACATATTTATCCTGATCGCCTTCTAATGACTGACTATTGTCATTATGAAGAATATAATAGCCTTAATGACATTTTGTTAACATGTGATGGTATATTCATGTGTATCATTGACGACGATCTCCTCCGGCGTGACGTTGATCTCTGCAACTCGATACAAGATCCATGGTTACCGGTTTTAATCATGATTATGATGTTATGTGCTTATTACTCCTTACTATGGGAGCATCAAGATTTGAAGAAGTTATCCAAATGGTTGGAAAGAGTTTCAAAACCATCCCTCAAAAACATCTGATTTCTATTTGAATATGTACTCAATACTTTTAATGTATCTTAGATCTTCTATTCTTCTGTATTAGGGGCTCTTATTAAATGTATTTTCTACTATTCTTTGTTGATGATGTATGAATTTCTGTCACTTGTTGACAATTTATTAATATAATTAATCTAGGGGCTATATGTAGCCCCTTTTTCTTAAAAAAAAAAAAAAAAAGACAAGAATTTAGAAGTTACACACCCGCCATAAGAAATCCTAAAGTCTGCAGTGTCCTGTGAACGGATAGTAAATAATTTCACTCAAGGGCAATTGGTCTAGTGGTATGATTCTCGCTTAGGGTGCGAGAGGTCCCGAGTTCAATTCTCGGATTGCCCCTATAGGTATTTTTTTTGCCTTCTTTTCCTTCCATGTACAGCAGGGTGATCATTTCATAGGGACTGAGTAGTTTACTTAGTCAATTGACAGCCATGCTTTCTCTTGCTCTGGAGATAAGCCTTCGACTCATATTTTAAACATCCCAAGGGATGCGCGAGTACTTCGAGCAAGTGATTGACTTTTAAGTATCTCTAACTTCGAATTTTGACAGACATTTCACATGATGGTGCACTTCCTCCCCTGATCATAAATCAATGAAGCGACGTCAATGCTTGTGGCGCAAATAGGGATTCTTAGTCGATGATCCAGACCAAAACATGCTGACGGCCGATGTGTATGGATTACTTTAGTTTGTTTCTTTAACTCTTTTTCCCGGTTGCTTCCTTGCCCATCTCACCAACATTTTCTTCTCTTACGCGGACCGCATTGATCCTCCGAGTCATGTCTTGTCTTCCACGCAGTATTATTTTAAACATAAATTAGACTTTTTGATGAAGCAGGTATATTAATTTGTTTTTAAACTTGACTTATACTTGCTTAGTTTAGGGGTTACCGATAAAGGTAGCGGACTATAAAAATATGCGGAAGCAAAAAATAACTAAGTTCATATCATTTGAGAAGAGACACAAAGAAAGACACCAGAGCAGAAATGCTAAGTTTAGTGTGCGATATTCCAATTTTATATCTTTATCATTTTGTCTAAGCTGTGTTCCTTCTAATCAATCCATTGAAGCAATCATGGAAGAAGAAGCTCAATTTCTGAGAGACGATGCAGAAATTAAATTCGAGGCTCAAGATTTTGCTGGAGCATTATGGTTAGCTAACATGGCTCAAGATTTGGATCCTAACCTCCAGGGTATACAACAGTATATCGCGGCTTACAGTGTTCACGTTGCTGCTTATGAAAGCAGTATAACTACTTTTGTAACCAGCAGAACAGCCCAAAATACTGTAAAGTACACCAAGGTTAAAGTACCAGATTGGTACGCAATGTTGGAAATTTTCGATGATTCGGCTGATTCAGATACTATAAAGAAACAATACAAAAGAATGGCACTGTTGGTTCATCCTGATAAAAACGGTTCAATTGCGGCAGAGAGTGCTTTCAAACTCATCCAAGACGCAAATGAAATATTATCTGACCCTACTACGAGAATGGGTTTTGAGTTGAAACGAAACCGATCAAAACCGCCGCCGCGAACACCGACTGCATCTACATCATCAACAAAAGCAAGTACGAAACCCTCTGTAAACCAGCATGACGATAAATCTAAATACAAGTCTGGACAATCGAGTTCTTATTATTATGATGATTGCGAGTATGACGAGGATACTTGGCCCGATGAAGAGGAGGATGAAGAAGACGTAAAGTCCGAAATCAAACCATGCCCAACTTGTTGTTATCCTTGTTATGCGCAGACTTACGAAAGAATGTGCTCTTCCATACTTACTTGCAAACATTGCGACAGGAAATTCATGTTCTCCCAAACAAGTTAAACTCAGTTACGTGTTTTATAACATAGATGTTGTTTCTTAACTTTTAACTTCTGTAGTTTGGTTTGAAAGGTCTTAAATTACTGTATTCAATTTTCCTTCATATGTAAGTATTTTTGTATATATGTGTTAATCTAATAAGTACTCTGTACTCTACTTTTGTTTTTAGCTAATTGTTGATCTTTTAAAAAATGGTTGATTAGCTGAATACCCAAGATGAATAACATGAAGTTAAGCCAAAACATCAAGATTAAGTATATGCTTGTTTGGTAACCATTACAAACTTATTTGTAACCCATAATCCCCCGGGATAATCCTTCGAGTATGGAATTATAGTCTGTTTGTTTTTTTTGTCTAATCCCATTGTTTTCTGAATTGACTGATACTATTAAGTTACCTTGATTTAACAGCATGGGCTATCATTTGGCCCACCAATTTAGGTTTAGCGCGCCAATTGTAGGCAGTCTCGACTCTCGAGCATGAGCCGGTATGGACCGGTTTTCATCTCAGCCACATCCGATCTAATTCTTTACGGATTTTAAATTTGACATCCGTATCGAGTTCAACACTCAATGGATATGCATCAGTGGATGCACGGATTGACCGATTGGATGCTGATAATCCAACAAATTTCTATTGTAATTAAATTTAAATTTGAAAAAAAAAAAACAAACAAAAATGACTTGATCATACAACGACCAATCAAGCAAAAAGCAAAAAAACTTGAATTTGCATCTCAATTTCAAGCCCTAAATGTTTGATGGAAAAAAATGATGAAGAGATAAATTTGTTATATAGTGGACTATCAAAAAACTAAACTATCCTCATATTTTTTTAAAATACCATAAATATTTTTAATTTAATGGGGTGTCCAATGGATTTTTAATAATGTATCCGTACCCAATCCAAAATCCGTTGAATTTCAAAAATTGCATCTGCTCTGATGCATCCAATGCATTGAACAGTTTGACAACTATCATAAAAATGCGATTGGTCCGGATCGAATCGGCAGATTCCGCACCAAACGCTCACCCCTAGTCTCACCAAAAAAATGGTTCTAGTATATGTACACTCGAGTAAGTTAAAAACAAATGACAGCTCATGACCCCTTATGTATGAGATAGAGTGGTCCAATGTAAGAGTGACACCTATACTAACAGACTATAACTAATACAAATAGAAATGAAAAATACACTTTTATTACACTTACAATACTCGCCCTCAAAATCATGTGATTGCAGTCGCATGAAGTTTGTTTATAGGAAAACTAAATCTTGGAGTTGCCAAACCTTTGGTAAAACATCGGATACTTGATGAATTGTGGAAATATACTTAACCTGTAAAGTGTTGTCGTGAACAAGTTTCCTGACAAAATGAAAGTCAATGACTACGTGTTTTATACGACTATGAAACACTGGATTAGATGCGATGAAGCCTTTATTATCAAAGAGAACAGTTGGAGCACGAGGTACAAATATGTGCAAGTCTCTAAGCAATTGACATACCCAAACTACCTCAGCAGCGGTAGATGCAAGTGATCAAGTTCAGCTTCAGCACTAGATCTAGCAATACTCGGTTGCTTAGCTGACCAAGATATAAAACCTCACTAAAAAATAAAAAATATCCACTAGTAGATCTTCTACTATCAGGGTCAGGCCCAAACAACATCAAAATAACCATTTAGAACTTGAAACCCTTTTCCAAAGAATAAACCATGACCAAAAGTGCTCCTAATGTATCTAAGAATTATGTTAGCTACAAGAGGATGAGCAGAACTAAGAGAATGCATAAATTGGCACTGCAAAACAGATTTTTGGCCTAGTCCAAGTAAGGTATTAAGGAGCATTGAATTCAGTTGGATTAACAAGTAAATCAATGTCATCTTCCTGAGCTCGAAAGATGCAGGAGAAGGAGTAAAACATGGTTTAACACCAAATAAATTTTTCTTCTAAAGTAGTTCAAGAGCATATTTAGTCTGAAATAGAAAAACACCAACAAAAGACCTGTTGACTACTAAGCCAAAGTAAATAGTGTGATGGTCCTAAGTATTTGATAGGAGAATATTGTGAAATTAAGATGACTAGTGATATATGAAAATATGAACTGACAGTATTGATAATGTCATTAATATAGACTAACATTATTGTAAGTTGATCCCCCGTACTGTGAATGAATAATTAAGAATCAATAAGAGATGGTTGGAAATCAAATTCCATAAGTACATCAACTAACTTTTCACACCATGCACTAGGAGTTGGTTAAGGCCATAGAGGGATTTTTTCAATTTGCAAATATAATCTGGATGAACAACATCTATGAATGATACATGTGTATCTTCCTCTCTTCGGGGACTAACGATCCTCAAGACGGATTGAGGAAGAATCTGATATTAGGAAGGATTACTTATTTGGAAAGAATTCCTAATTAGGAAAGAGTTCTGTTTTAAGCAATAATCTTAGTTTAGGAAAATAGACTCCTAATTGAAGTCTTTGATCGACTAAGTACGACAGGAAGCTATAAATAGAGATGTTTAGCTCACAGCTAAAAAAATCTCAGTAGTGTGGTTTGACACCTAGGAAAGGAGGTTAAACACAGACCTAGGGAAAGCTTGTAGACAAATACTTGTGTTATTGTCAAAGGCAAGCTTAGCAAACAGTTTAGGTTTAACTACTGTTTAGAGAGATTGTGAGGGTAACAAAGAGAGAATTGTAAATCGTTTTCTTGTTCATAATCTAGAGAAGATATATTTCTTCGAATTACTACTTTGTGTCCTGTTTTCTAGTTTTCGTCTATTATTATTCTGAATTCCGCCTCTATAATAATAGTCACCAAGGTACAAAGATCATACATATCAAGTTGGCATCAAGAGCAAGGTTAGTTACTAGGGTAGATCCATGTGGTTTATGGTTTTCACTAGATCTCTCTACATAAAGCTTGGTGAGGTACTCGAGAAGCTAGAAGACATTAGGAGAACAAGGGGATCAAGGATGACGAAGTCAGATGATGAACCTAAGCAAAGCGAACCACAAACTATGGAAGAAAAGGTGGCTACGCTACAAACAGACATAAAGTCGATTCAAAACACCCTTGAAAAATTGACTGAATGTGTTCGTTCTCATACACCCAAGCCGAAAACGAAGAAAAATATTACACCTTCACCTGAAGTTTTGGAAGAAGAGGACGGGGAAGAATATGAAGAGGATGAGGACGAAGAAGATGAGGACGAAAAAAAGAAGAAAAACGAGTTTCTTAAAAGTCCTACATCAACTAAACTTTATGGTAAGAATCTGAAAATTGATTTTCGTGTTGATATTCCACTTTACGATGGGAGTGTCGATGTAGAAAAATTAGATGATTGGATTGAACGTCTAGGGACATATTTTTCTTTTTTTGAATATGGTTCAAAGGAAAAGATTGCTTTCACGGAATTGAAGCTATAAAAGCATGCTCTAACCTGGTGGAAAGCTTATCAAAGACAAAACCTAGGTAAGGGAGTATTGACGTGGAAAAGATTCAAGGCAGTTGTAAGGATACAGTTTTATCCGGTTGGCTACCTTGAGGAGAGATGGTTCAAGTGATATAACTTTAAGCATTCTTACAACCAAACCGTGCAAGAATATACTTCGGAATTTCAGAATCAAGCTATGTTTTGGATTTATACTTGGGAGATTATGTTATTTATACGAAGTATATCTCCGGGTTCCATGAGTATATACGGAAGGAGTTGAAGATGTTTTCGGTGGATACTATCTCCGAAGCAAGCATAAAAGCTAATGTCATCGAAGGAAGGCTTAAGAAATCAGATGTTGATGGAAACACCAAGGGGAAGTCTGGAAGTTTCGTCATTAAAGGAGATGAAAGGATCAAAGAGGATAGGAAGTCTAAAGACAAAGAAGGTTTGATTTGCGCTCATTGCAAACAAACAGGACATGTTGTCGACAAGTGTTGGATGAAGTATCCTAATATAAAACCAAAATGGTTACAGAAGAGAGAAGCCATGATGGAAACACTAGTCGCACAAGCTCCAAAAGAAATCCAAGGACTAACATAACCAAATAAAAATCTCTCTCTAATGGAAGGAGAGATAGAAGAACTAACAAACGACGATCCTAGGGAACGACTCTTCACAATTAAGATGCAGGTTAAGACAACACTTATAGATGTTGTCATTGACCCGGGAAGTCGGAAGAATTTACTTCCACATTCTTTGGTACATAAGTTGGGTTTGAAAACTTTCAAACATCTGAAACCCTATCCTTAGGGTGGCTTCAAAAGGAAGGTGGGATACAAGTTGCGGAGCAGTGTACGTTCAAGTTTTCTTTTGATGAGTCATACATTGATGAGGTTACATGCGATGTGGTTCCACTAGATTTTTTTTAGGTTTTACTTGGTAGTCCTTACTTGTGGGATCGAGATGCGATTTTACACAGGAGGAACCAGAAGTATACCTTTACCCAAGATGGGAAAGCTTTTGTAATACGAGCTATAGAATCTCCCCTTGATGGAGCGAGCTTGATTACAGCCACTCAGGCTAAACGGTTGGTGACTTCTAGTACGAAGTTCATCATCCTTGTGACCCGTTCTCTTGAGGAGAAGCCGAGTAGAGTTTGTTTGGAAACCCTAACCAAATAACAAAAAGACAACCTAGAAAGGTTGAAGATTTTTGAACTACCATTACTAGATAATGATGGAGATGACAAGATGATCTTACCACACATGGAAGACTTGTGGTTTGACCGGGAAGGACCACTCAAGGAAGATTGCATTATGGAGCGAAGAGTGACTAAGACTCGACACAAAGAGGATAAGATTTTCCTAAAAAGAGGTCAAGGTCAAGTTCCTAGCAAAGAGAGATGGTTCAACAGGGAGAAAAGGGACTCTCGAGTTCCCTAACCTCCAAATCTAACTTTCACATGAGCTCAAGTACTTGAAAGGGGCCGCATGATACATGTGTATCTTCCTCTCTTCGGGGACTAGTGATCCTCAAGACGGGATTGGGGAAGAATCCGATATTAGGAAGGAACACTTATTTGGGAAGAATTCCTATTTAGGAAAGAGTTTTGTTTTAAGCAATACTCTTAGTTTAGGAAAATAGATTCCTAATTGAAGTCTTTGATCGGCTAAGTTCCACATGAAGCTATAAATAGAGATGTTTAGCTCATAGCTAAAAAAATCTCAATAGTGTGGTTTGACACCTAGGAAAGGAGGTTAAACACAGACCCAGAGAAAGATTGTCGACAAATACTTGTGTTATTGTCAAAGGCAAGCTTAGAAAACAATTTAGGTTTAACTACTATTTAGAGAGATAGTGAGCGTAACAAAGAGAGAATTGTAATTCGTTTTCTTGTTCATAATCTAGAGAATATATATTTCTTCGAGTTACTACTTTGTGTCCTGTTTTCTAGTTTTCGTATATTACTATTCTGAATTTCGCCTCTATAATAATAGTCACCAAGGTACATAGATCATACATATCAATGAAGCCTGGTGGATGTGACATTTAAATATCCCCCTTGATACTGTCATGTAAAAATGCATTGTTAAAATCAAGCTGGTTGAGAGTCCAACACTAGGCTTTGGTCTAATATTTGTCCAACGTTAGGGGTTGGTACCTGGACTGAACGTTGACCCTCGTCGACTAGGTTAAGTCTTAACTTTTGTTTAATAATTATTAAAAATTTTACATTAAATATAATTACTAATAAGTTTACTCTCTTACCCTTTAGCTTTTTTTACATTTACAGAATTCTTAGAGTAAAGAACCAAAAATCGTTATTTTTTTCTCTTCCTTCTCCAAACCTTCACCACCACCACTTTCTCTGTCTCCACTCTCCATCTCTCTGGAAATCACCAGCACAATCACAATCTTTTCTTCCATCCAAAAACCTAATAAATCTTATATAAAGTGGAATCAGTAGTTGGGTAATATCAACACACGACTGAATTGATGCAATTAGGGTTTTGATTTTTATTTTTTGATGGGTTTTATGCAAGAATAGTAGGTGAAGAACATGAATCTGTTGATGGGTTTTATGCAAGAGATGATTTGGAGAAGTGATGTGGGTGTTTGATGGTTTGTAACATTCTCTATCTTTGATTTCATATTCTTTCAATTGTAACAGATCTAAATTTGGTGCTGTTTTTTTCTGGGTTAATGAATTTGCTCAAATTTGTAGTGCTGATTTGAGATGATTGTTAAATTTGCTTCTTTTTTTTGGGAAAATTTTTTGTTGTTTGTTGAATTCGCTGGTTTGATGTTGATGAGAGTCTAAGACGATTGTTAATTTGGTGGAATTAAAGATTGGAGGAGTAATGGAGTCTAGGGTTCTATTATGATTGAGAAAATGATGATGCTTCCGAGAAGACAAGGCATGGATGAACTCAAGGGAAGTTTAAATGGGCTTTGGTTAGAGTTTCAATCCATGGAGTTTTTGACAGAGATCTTGAAACCGAGAAAAACAATGGGATTTGGTTCTGTTTTAGTCAGTGAATATTTGATTCGAAAAATAGGGGGTTTGTTTGATTCAGAAATTAAAGTTTCCATTTAGTGAAATTATGGGTTTGATTTGATCTGTAAATTGAGATTTTGTTTGATTCAGTAATTCGGGTTTTGTTTGATTCGGAAAATTAGGGTTTTTGTGAGAAAGAGATGATATTGGGTTTTGTTTGATTCTTTGTTGATGATATTGAAATCAAGGGATTTGGAAGATGAATTTACTGATATGGTTTTGTTGTTAGTTGAGAAATTAAAACGAAGAAACTGAGAAGTTTCTGGATTAGGTGCAATTGAAGAGTATGGGTGTTACTGGAATTGATCAGTGATGGTTGAGGTGCAATTGAAGAGAATGGTTGTTGCAGAAGAAGAAGATCGAGATGGGGATGGAGGCGGAGGAAGAAGAGTTGGGAATTATGTTTAATTGGTCATCCTGGCCGTAGACTATTTTTTTTCCGATCGCTAAATCTTAGTCTCACTTTAGGGATAGACTTGTAAACTCAGTATTTTTACTGTTTTTTATATTACAAAATTAATTAAAATAAGGTGATAGACAGTCAACTCGAGTCAATTTCCAGTCCATGTACCAAGTCCTAATATTGGACAAATGTTAGACCAAAGTCTAGTGTTGGACATAACCAGAGTACCAAAAGCCAATTATCCCATTTGAGTTAGCAATAAATGAAATAACAAGCTTGATGTTAATTATTTTAACAACATGGCTAAAGGTGTCCGTCTAATCTATAAGTTTCCCTGAATTCAACATGTCTTAAAACATAAATCTCACCAGAAGAAATATCTAAACATCTTTATCCTTTATGTTGATTATTATAACTAAGAAAAACAAAAGCTTTGCTCCTAGGTTCTAGCTAATTACTCTTGGTATATGGTTTTAACCAAGGGGAAAAGAGGCATCCAAATACCCCAAGAAACTTATAATGTGGTGATTTTTGTAATAAAACTGCATAAGGAAAATTCATGTGTAAAGACTTAATTAGTAATTTGTTCATTACATAGTTAGAAGAAGATAATGATTTAACTCAGAGTGTGTCTGGTACACCAGATTCGATGAAAAAAGTTCTAGTGATTTCAATGAGATTTTATTCTTTGATTCTGCCATAACATTTTAACTTGTTTATGACAAGTTATCTCATGACCAATACCATGTGCTGGAATAAAAGAGCCTAACTCATTGGTTACAAATTCATCCCTGTCAAATGTTCTCAACATTTTGATTTTGCAAGAAAATAGATTTTCAACTAACTAAGGTCTTAAGATGAAAGAAAATAACTTTGAAATCTGACTTAGCATCAAGAAGATATACCAAACTAAATTTTGTGATATCTTTTATTATATTGACATGGTAATTTTAACTAGATACAAAAGTAACAAGCGTATGACCTCATGCACATCAAGATAAAGTAACTCTAATGAAGTATAAGTTACAGAATCTGACAACATGAATAGTTGTTTATGATTCCTAACTAGCTTACACTCAATAAAAATTATAGCCTCATGTAGAATAAGAGCTAATTATAATATTATACAAACTTTATTCATAGTATTAATTAAAAGAATGTTGGGATAACTTTTGTGCCAGGTATAAGTGGGAACTTTGACACAAGTATTAGAGCACTGCTCGGTCGAAATCGCAAGCGATGCTATCTCAAGCTTGTTTGTCAAGTTTAGGTGATCAAAACTATAAGTCTTGATTTTTAGTCTACTTATAGCTATGTCTCGGACTAGGATAGAATGTGTAGCTGAGCTTTAAACTTCACGACGTTCATCGATTGAAGACGAAGATCTACTGAGGAGAGCTTGGAGGAACTTCATCAACAAAAGGTATGTGGAGACTCAAACTTATCTATCACTCAGAAGTCTATTTTATTCTATCTCCTATTGAGACTAAGTCGTATAACTAAATAGACTTTACATTATATACATTTGATATTTCGAGCTGAGTTTAACTCGCTTATATCTTTCTCGAAATATGTGTTGGAAGCTTTTTGATTTAGCTACATTCTTCATTATTCTTGATGAGTTTAGTTGGAAATAATTTATTGGTTGGAAACTAAATAATGAGTCAAAAGATGATTATGTGAAAATTGCCTTGAAACATCTTACATGATTTGCTTGAGACAATCATTTGATGTAGACTCGTAATGTTTCGTATTGATCATTCGATCACTTGAAAATTACTTATAAGCTAATAGTTTGTGTGAGACATCTATTGTTGTCTTCAAAGGATGTTTCAATGATTGAAATGGGAGTTTAGAACAATTTACCATTGTCTGGATATAGTACAGTATGCATACCAGTATGCAAACTGTTGTAGTATGATTCAGGTCCGGAAACCAAGTTTGCATACCAGTATGCGAACGGTTTTAACTGTTAAAGTCCGGGAACCAAGTATGCATACCAGTATACGAACGATTCTACCCGAGTTAGGTCCGGGAAGACAATATGCATACCGGTTTGCGAACTGTCGGACATGATCAAAGTCCGGAACTTAAGTTTACGTACCCTTTTGCAAACTAAGTTGGTTTAAGTTCTAAAATCGGTTAAGAATGATTTCATACTCATGAACAAATACATATATAAATTAAGGAATGCAATCTTGAAAACCATGGCTTAATGTTCATGAATTGATTCTCTTGAATCAATCCGATTTTGTTTCAATTGTGTCTTGTATACTTCTATGAGAATATAAACAATTGAACAACTCTATGATTGCATAGTCTAAACAATTACTTTGGTAGTTGTTAAATAGATTGATCTAGAACCCGACAAAGGAATTTATTGGTTAAACGGAAGATCCTTTTGTCAAACTCATATCACGTTGATTGAAAAGAGTTGTTACCAAACAGATTTGTTGTTCCTTTACTGTTTGGAATGCGAACCAAAGGAATTGTTCCAAGTGCGTGACTTATTGCAAGTTGGAGGCGCAGGGATACTGAGGGAACTAGGTGAACTATAAGTTTAGTTGCTTGGTCTCAACTATACGAAGTTGGTTTAGATTTTGTATAGCGGCTTATCTGAGAGTATTCAATTCTGGACAAGGTCCCGGGATTTTTCTGCATTTGCGGTTTCCTCGTTAACAAAATATTGTTGTGTCTTTTACTTTTCTATTTCCGCAATTATAATTGATTTACTATAATTAGAAGTAAAATACACAAATATTAATTCCTAATTACTTGATAGAAATCCTATAGTGTTTGGTTAAGTCCGAACCTATTATCAAGTAATCATACTTCGTTGTTGTATTGTCTCGATCTTGTATCCATAGTCAATGACGCAAGATATCTTGTTATTGTATTGTCTCGACTAAGTCCATAGAAAATCACTTTCGGAGAAAGAACTTATAGGTGGAATTTTTTTAGATTGAGGTATATTTGGGTACCCTCGTCTTTTCAGAATGCATGAGAGATTTTTGTTTGTGGTATACTTGCTATTAGCATCTGGATCTCTTGGATCATATTATTTAGATACCATGGTAGTTGTTTACCATTGTTGTTTAGCCATCTTGTTGCTAATAGAAGTCCCCATGTCTCTGTTACTATCGCTGTTGTGATCTCTAGCACTGCTGCGAAAGCCATTAGTACCTCACCGATGTGATCTCTGCATACACATCATGTTCCTGTGGGTCTTGGATTTCCTCTAGCTGCTCCGTCCATGTTGATTTTTACCCAATCTTGCGCTGGTACCTGCCATCTTACTTGTATCGTGATATCGATGTATTCCGTTGTAGGTTTCCGTTGGGGTGAGCTTGTGTATTCTGGAAAATATGGGATAATGTGATGTTGTGACCAATTGTATTCTTCATACATCGTCAGAACTATACTCTTGATCTGTTGCGGGGTTTATCGAACTTTCTTATAAACCTGCATGTTTCTAACTAACCAGAGATGCCACACCGTGAACCAATATATTGTTGTCGTAGTTATTTCCAGTTTCATATCAAGTATTTCATTGACTTTGGTTGGTATGAAAAAGTGGTGATTTTGGTATTGGTTGTGATGGGGATGATGGTTGGTGGTTTGGTGGTGGTGGTTGTAGTTGTGATTATGGTTATCGTGGTGGTGTTGATGATGATGGTGATGGTGATGGTTGTTATTTCCATTATTTGGGCTTCTTGGTAAATGCGTGAGGATTAGCCTCCATACTTGTGTTGCATGTGTGCACTTCAAAAATAGATGTTATGTTGTTTCTACCTGGTTGCTGCAAATTGGACAGATATTTGATGGGGGTGATGTTGATGTGGTGGAGTTTGTCGAAGGTTGGTATGCCTTCTAAGCTGACTTTCCATAAGAAAAGCCTGATTTTTGATGGACAATTGAGTTTCCAAATGAATTGAAAGTCCACAATGGTGGGTAATTGGAGGGTGTTTTGGTGGGTGTGTGGTGGGGCTACGGTGGTTTGGGTGACTGATGAATCTGTAAGAATTTGATAACCAGTTTTTGTCGTACAATTTCCACATTTTGAGTAAGGCCAAATGAAGGTTTCTTGGGTTGGTTCTCTGGGGAGGTGAATATTGATGATGCTTTGGGAAGTTTGGGTGTTGAAGGCCATGAAGATAAGGTTATGATTTCATGTGTTTGAATCGGAGTTGATGAGTACCTCAACCTTTGTATCTAGTGGAAGATTGGTGGTGGGTTGAGGTATTCAGTTTCTCTTGATGTTTGTTTTTCGGTCGTTACCTATTTTCCTAAAGCACTTTTCCTGCAAAAAGAAACCAAGTTAGTAAGATGGTCCAGTATGGGCTTGCTGCCTGAGTTCTTGAGATGGTACTAGTATTCTCCAAGATAGGTTTATTGTGACGGTATTTCTCAACGCACATGTTTTTCCAGATGTATGTTGAATATTGTGCATGTGCTAGACTCGCTTGAATAACAATGCTTGATTGTGTTCTTTGCTCTGTCGTATTCCTGCACCTCCTTGGCATTTTGGCTTTGATAGTTTGTCCCAGCCTATCGTATGGAACTTTTGAGTTTGGTGGTCATGACCCCTGAAGAAATTCCTTGTGATTTTGTCTAATTTCTTGTGAGCATGATCTAGAAACATTTGAGTTTGCATCAGGTGGTTGTCTGTAGGGGTGAGTACAGTATTGATTAGCACTAGTATACCTACAGTTCTAATGAACCCCCAGTCGAGACTGCCATATGCTTTCCTGATATCCAGCTTAAATGCTACTTTAGGGTGCTTCGATGGCGGATATGGTGGAATAGCTCGCTTGCTATGGAGATGTTATCATGAATTTCTCGGTTCAGAACAAATGCACTCTGGTAATGCCTATTGATGAACTTGAGTATTGGTATGATTCTGTTTACCAAGATTTTTGCAAAAACTTTGTAAACCACATTGCAGGGCCCAATCATTCGGAACTGGGGTGGGGTGGGGGGTGGATGATGTTTTGGGGAAGAAGGTGATATTTGTATTATTGAGTGGTTATTGAAGGTGGTTGTGAGTAAAGAAGTGGTTCATCATTGTTATGAGCTGATCTCCTGATAGTTGCCAGAATTGTTTAAAAAATTTACTTGTGTATCCATCCGGGCCTGGGGATTTGTCTGGCTCAATTAAGAGTAAGGCCTATTTGATTTCTTCAGTTGTAATTTCTTTGGTCAGCTCTAGGAATTGGTGCTATGTTAAGCGTGGTTGTATGCACTCGAACAGTTGCATATCAATCCTGGTTGGTGGGGCCCTGTATTGGTTATCAAAGAAATGGAGCAAAAGATCAGCTACTTCATTAGGAGTTTGAGTCCAAATACCTTGATCAGATTGTAGCTGGTATATGTGATTAATTATCCTATGGACCATAACTTGCATGTGGAAGTATGTCGTATTTAGATCTCCTTGTTGTAGCCATTACATTATTGACCTCTGCTTCCAATACATCTCTTGACAATGTGCTAAAACTAGATTTTTGTTTCTATCTTCCTTTTCTTTATTTTTCCAGCCAGTGGTGTAAAGTTGTGCATGTTGATGTTGCACATAAAGTTAGAATTGGTGGATGTACAGTTCTGCAGCTTTAATGAGGGACAGTAAGTTCCCCGAAGCGGATTGGTTCTGTTAGAGCATTGCTCGGTCGAACTCGCATGCATTTCTATCTCAAGCATGTTTGTCAATGTTAGTGATCAAAACTATAAGTCTTGATTTCTAGTCTACTATAGCTAAGTATTGGACTAGGATAGAAAGTGTAGTTGAGCTCAAGAAATCCATGCGATCATCATACAAGACGAAGGACTACTCAAGGAACTGGTGGATCTTCGTCGACTAAAAGGTATGTGGAGACTTGAACTTATCTATCACTCAAAATTCTATCTACTCTATCTCCTATTTTGAGACAAAAGTCGTTTTGCTATATAGACTTTGATTATACACATTTTCTATTTCGAGCCGAGTTTATCTCGCCTATCTATTTCTCGAAATATGTGTTGGTAAGCTTTTGCTTTGGCCAATTTCATCTTTACCTAGTGACGAAAGTCATGACACGTTTCAATCACCTTGAAAATTGCTTACTTTGACGAAATGTCCTCTAAGAATGTTTCAATGGTTGAAATGAGAGTTTAGATTATATAACCAATGATGGATATAAGCATTGTGTGGCAACACATATATGTATAAGTCCTTTTTCCTTGAACCGAAGTTTGCGAACTTTGTTGATCAAGAAAACCGGAACAAGAGCCGTGAACTCAGCCCGCGAACTCAGTCCGCGAAATGGCGGAAGTTCTCGACCCGAGAAAATCTGCTGGAGTTTGAGAACTCCTTCCGGGAACTTAAGTCCGCGAACTAAGTATGCGAACTTAAGATGGTTATATCTAAAGACGATTTTTTGTGAATGTATTTATATTAACTAAGGAATGTTAAATGCAAACCGAGGCTATATACTTCATGAACCGATTCGAGTGAATCAAATTTTTTTTGCTTCAATTGTGTCTTGTGTAGTTACATAAGATTTCCTTGCAATTGAACAACTCTCTAACTAGTTCATTTGAGTCATTTGAACTAGTTATGGTGAAGAAGAACATGGTTGATATGAAAGTGCTCATATGGCTAACCATTGGTTAACTATTGTTGAACAAACAAATGTTCATGTTTGGGTACGGTTACATAAACCAAAAATAGTACATTTCATTTGTGTGTAACAAGCTAAGTTTTTGATATAACGTTTGAAAAACACTAGCTTGAATCTAATCAGGTTTTCATCTAACGGTAAATATTGAATGCTTTGTTACCAAGCTAACATTGATTGCAAACTATGATTTGAAAGACTATATAAGGGAGAACTCTAGCAACTGGGAAACCTAATCCCCACACCTCCTGTGTGATACTAGTTGTATTAGCTAGAGTCGATTCTCCTTTAACCTTAGGTTTCTTCTTGAAAACTAGGTTAACGACTTAAAGACTTCATTGGGATTGTGAAGCCAGACCGATACTACTTTCTCGTAGTTGTCTGATCTGATCTTGCATCTTCTATCATTTTGAGTACAATCATAACGATTGGCTTGAGATTTATATCTCCGATAGGCAAGATAGAAAAGTAGTCACAAACATCTTTGTCTCATCGTTTGTGATTCCACAATATCTTCTTTCGCCGCGTCGATTAAGATTATTGTGAGGTGATTGATAATACTAGGATGTTCTTCGGGAATATAAGTCCGGTTTATCAATTAGTTTTTTTTCACCTTGATTTATCAAAAGACGGAACAAAACTCGTAGATATTTTTGTGGGAGACAGATTTATCTATTCTGTAGACTTTTCTGTGTGATACAGATTTGTTTATTAAAGTCTTCGACTTTGGGTCGTAGAAACTCTTAGTTGTGGGTGAGATCATCTAAGGGAATCAAGTGTGTAGTATCCTACTGGGATCAGAGACGTAAGGAGCGCAACTGTACCTTGAATCAGTGTGAGATTGATTGGGGTCAAACTACAGTCCAGACCGAAGTTAGTTTGTAGTAGGCTAGTGTATGTAGCGGCTTAATACAGTGTGGTGTTCAATCTGGACTAGGTCCCGGGGTTTTTCTGCATTTGCGGTTTCCTCGTTAACAAAATTTCCGGTGTCTGTGTTATTTCTATTTCGCATTATATTTTGTTATATAATTGAAATATCACAGGTTGTGTGTTGTATCGATCAATTGTGAAATCCAACCTTCGTTTTTGATTGGAAATTGATTGATCCTTGGATATTGGTCTTTGGTACCATCCAAGTTTATTATCCTTGTATTTGATAAAGATTCGAAAATTCTTATTTGCTTGAGTAAAGATCAAATCAAGCGAGAGAGATATTAATTCCTCAATATACTTTTCTCTAGATTGAGTCTGGCTATCTAGTTGATTCTCTAGAAAGTATATTGGAGTTTGTCCATACATATTGCTAAGAGAAATATTGGGTGTGGTTGTTGTACCCCCGCCTTTTCAATTGGTATCAGAGCAGGCAAACACGTTCAAGACCTTACAAGTCTGTGTTTGTAGCGATATGATTATGGACGAGTCTATCTCTAATAACGTACATGTTCATAAATTACCAGATGATTTTCAAAGCTTAGATTCACTGGAGAGTACTGTCACATCAAGGTCAGTATCTAAACATTCTCTTAATGTAAAACCTGTTGAAGTCTGGGAAACACGCCTAGAAGAACAATTGGATGAACTTTCTGATGAAGGTGATTCAGATATTAATAGAGATGTTGATGAGGAAGTCTCTGAGTATGTGAAGGTTTTGAATTCGTAAGAAAAGAAGAAGATGACAACTTCTCATGTCACTCCTCTTCTGACTCCTCTCTGTCGAGAAAACAAGAAATTGAGAAGATGTTACGCAGGTGTTTATGTTTCGAATCGTTCTAACGAATCGATCCTCAAATATTCTGAGGAAAACCTCCGTATGTAGTCACTTGAATGTGATAATCTCAATCAAAAGTATTTTTTGTTGGAAGAGAAACTTTCAGAATCTGAAGCAAGGATAAACTCCCAGCAAACAAGTTTTGACGACATAGAAAGCGCTTATCTCGCTCGAGAAAAACGCCTTGAGGATGATTTAACTGCTGCTCTTGATAAAATCAAGATGTTGGAAAATGACTTGAAAAAGTTCAATTCTAGTTCAAGCAAATTAACCACTATGCTATGAGCAAGTAAAAATCATCGTGATACACGAGGATTGGGCTATAAGGGAATAGATACTCCAAGTACTAGCAAAGAGGTAAAATTTGTCAAGGCTAGTGATGCTTCTCAACAAAAGGTTTCCACTGATGGAAAAAGTGAAATACCTTCACCGGCAGTTAAGGTTCGAAAGAGAAAAGTATATCAACCTCCAAAATCAGCACACACGGATCGAGGTAAGAACATTCCTTATGTTTGTCACTATTGCGGAAATAAAGGTCACTTGGAAAGGAGAAGTTGTTTCCGTATAAGGAATGAGAAACTTCATAATGTTCTTGTTTGGGCATCACAAGAAGTTGTGAAACCAAGATCATATGTTAAGACTAATCCCCTTAACGCTACAGGTTGTAACTGTCCAACCTTTAGGCAAAGGAATCAGTGATGTGATAAATCTAGATTTGCCTATAAACGTCATAAGAATCCTTTTCACAATCGTAATGGTTATCAAAAGGATAACTTCGTAAAGACTAAGACAAGATTCAATGCTCTCAATTGGAGAAAGACTAACTTGCAAAAGAATTGTCAATCCAATTCTCTTCCGAGAAATCTTGAAGAGAGTAATGGGAAGAAGGTTCCGGTTTTTCCTAAACGCACTCAGAAGTGGGTACCAAAGAAAACAAATGATGCTTTGAGTGTGAAAAGGAATGATCTTCCAGAAAATTTCATGACTATGGAGAAGGAAGTATCCATGATGTTGGAGCTTAACAAGTTTTTTGGAAAAATGGAATTGGATGTGAAAGGTTCTAAAAGCGATCTCTTTCATGATAATCCAACGGTAACTTGTGGTGAGAAAGACATTTTTCACTCCAATGCAACTTGATTGTGTTGTAAGTGCATCCTCATCAAAGAATGCCCTGCTATTTATACGGTGAAGGAAGCACGAGAATTGGGGCACACAGATTATGTTCGGTAAGGCTGTAGAATTCGACTGGATTCTTCTAAAAAGGTATGTCTATAAACCCGAGCAAGATTTATGTTTTTATTTGCTTAGAGTACTTATAATGATCCATGTACCTTGCTCATTGTTCATTTCTACCTAACTTGATTTGTGTTTAAGGTTCTTAAATGTTTAGGTTTGAAAATAGTAGTTCGGGATGTTTGGACTTCATGGAACACATATCAAGTGTGAATACCATCATTTAAAGTCAAAATCCAGGTACTTAAGTACGTATACCCTTTTGCATACTACTCCAGGTCACGAAAATTCGTTTGCAAACCCTTATGCATACTGGCCTGTAGACGTCGATATTCGGTAAACTTGTTTTGGCCGTATCTTCTTCGTCCAAACTCGGAATGACCTCATTATTTTTGCATTCTCTTAATCTTTGAATTCTCTTCAAGATGGAGATGAGAAAACTTGAATTTGGATTAGTTAAGATTGGTATTTGTCATGTCTCTTGTTTTTGAGTGTTTTGCTCCGTTTCGTCGCACTTGTTCCACTTCTCTTGGACTTGGGCACTTGGATTCATGGAGTACTACTATTATAAGCTCATTTGTAACTTTTACAAGAATGTTGTTGGTGAATCACAAAGAAGGAAATTCAAGAATGGGTAGTAGTACGCATTACTATGGGATTCTTGAATGTTCACAATCATTTTATGTGAATTGTGGTGCATGGTCGTTAATGACTTTGTATGTTCTTCTTTGTTAAGAAAATCTTTTTTATACGCCTTTGGTAACCACTATTGGTGTAAATCTGTGCGAAAATGATTGATTCTACCTTCAAAGGGCATATTGTTTTTGCAGTATTAATAATCTTTATTGGTTTTATATATTGCAATTTGTTATGGGATATGTGTGTTTGCGTCCGTGAACTATTATTGTCCCATACCTTGTCAAAAGTTAAGTCTTTCGTATGTCGATATGCATGTATTGATAAAAGAATGAATGAACTTTTGACATTATAAAAGTTTGAAGCCTATTATGTCATTATGATGGAAGATAGGATGAACTTTTGTTTACGAGGATTATGTCTATTGTATGTCGTTATGCAAATGGTGATGGAAAATAGAATGAATCCTTATGTATTCCACAGTATTGATCTTCCCTGATCCATATTTTTATGTCTATACTGTGAGGCTCCATAAGTTCACTTATGTTGAGCATTTCCGATTAAATTAATCATGGTTTCTCTTGTGGTTAATTATGTCCAAAAAAATCCTTCTTTTCTTTTGAAATTAAAGTCGCTCTTGTGGTTCCTTTGGGAATGACATATTATGGGGGAGAGTTCTTAATTGAACTTGTGCTTAATTGGCAAATCTTTGTGGGGAGTGCGGCAGTGGAATATTATAGGGGTTATCTTGTATCTTTATAAACTCCTTTATGAATGCATTTAGCTTCGGCTATATGATTGCATCTAAATAAGATGATATGTGCTTTCTTTTGGTCATGAAATGTCTCTTTTGGAAATTTCATTAGGATCCCGTTTTCGTACCTTTGCCAATTTTATTGACAAAAAGGGGGAGAATTAATATGTAGTTCACACTACAAATACATATGGTTTTCGGATCATTATGTAAGGGGAAGTGGTTTCCATGTGAGATGGAGTATTGACTAAGGGGATACATATCACCATAGTATTGTTCTCGAAGTTGTGATGCAATTGAACTTTGATGCTATATAATGATACTATGACACTGTATAACAATGATTGAGAACTCTTGTTTTTTCGTTGTTATAGCTACGGATTTTCAACAACGACGATGCTGAACTTACAACCTTTGGGATCATTGGAGTACTTGGAAGTGACGAAGATTTCGAGTAATGTTGAAGGTTAGGCATGTGGAATAGGAGCTACAAAAGTTAATTCATTTATTTTTGTATTCCAAATGTATTGATAGTTTTGCCACTAAAATTGACAAAGGGGGAGATTGTTAGAGCATTGCTCGGTCGAACTCGCATGCGTTGCTATCTCAAGCATGTTTGTCAATGTTAGTGATCAAAACTATAAGTCTTGATTTGTAGTCTACTATAGCTAAGTCTTGGACTAGGATAGAAAGTGTAGTTGAGCTCAAGAACTCCATGGCGATCATCATACAAGACGAAGGACTACTCAAGGAACTGGTGGATCTTCATCGACTAAAAGGTATGTGGAGACTTGACCTTATCTATCACTCAAAAGTCTATCTTCTCTATCTCCTATTTTGAGACAAAAGTCGTTTTTCTATATAAACTTTGATTATACACATTTGCTATTTCGAGCCGAGTTTATCTCGCCTATCTATTTCTCGAAATATGTGTTGGTAAGCTTTTGATTTGGCCAAGTTCATCTTTACCTGGTGACGAAAGTCATGACACGTTTCAATCACCTTGAAAATTGCTTACTTTGACGAAATGTCCTCTAAGAATGTTTCAATGGTTGAAATGAAAGTTTAGATTATCTAACCAATGATGGATATAAGCATTGTGTGGAAACACATATATGTATAAGTCTTTTTTCCTTGAACCGAAGTTTGCGAACTTTGTTGATCAAGAAAACTGAAACAAGAACCGTGAACTCAGTCCGCGAACTGGCGGAAGTTCTCGACCCGAGAAAATATGTTAGAGTTTGAGAACTCCTTCCGTGAACTTAAGTCTGCGAACTACGTATGCGAACTTAAGCTGGTTATATCTAAAGACGATTGTTTGTGAACTTATTTATAT
Organism: Papaver somniferum; assembly: GCF_003573695.1. Taxonomy (NCBI): domain Eukaryota; kingdom Viridiplantae; phylum Streptophyta; class Magnoliopsida; order Ranunculales; family Papaveraceae; genus Papaver; species Papaver somniferum. The sequence continues at coordinate 60,108,814 of NC_039366.1, forward strand.
TAACTAAGGAATGCTAAATGCAAACCGTGGCTATATAGTTCATGAACCGATTCGAGTGAATCAAATCGTTTTTGCTTCGACTGTGTCTTGTGTAGTTACATAAGATTTCCTTGCAATTGAACAACTCTCTAACTAGTTCATTTGAGTCATTTGAACTAGTTATGGTGAAGAAGAACATGGTTGATATGAAAGTGCTCATATGGCTAACCATTGGTTAACTATTGTTGAACCAACAAATGTTCATGTTTGGGTACGGTTACATAAACCCAAAATAGTACATTTCATTTGTGTGTAACAAGCTAAGTTTTCGATCTAACGGTTGAAAGATATTAGCTTGAATCTAATCAGGTTTTCATCTAACGGTGAATATTGAATGCTTTGTTACCAAGCTAACATTGATTGCAAACCCTGATTTGAAAGACTATATAAGGGAAAACTCTAGCAACTGGGAAACCTAATCCCCACACCTCCTGTGTGATACTAGTTGTATTAGCTAGAGTCGATTCTCCTTTAACCTTAGGTTTCTTCTTGAAAACTAGGTTAACGACTTAAAGACTTCATTGGGATTGTGAATCCAGACCGATACTACTTTCTCGTAGTTGTGTGATCTGATCTTGCATCTTCTATCGTTTTGATTACAATCGTAACGATTGGCTTGAGATTTATATCTCCGATAGGCAAGATAGAAAAGTATTCACAAACATCTTCGTCTCATTGTTTGTGATTCCACCATATTTTCTTTCACCGCGTCGATTAAGATTATTTTGAGGTGATTGATAATACTAGGCTGTTCTTCGGGAATATAAGTCCGGTTTATCAATTGGTTCTTGTTCACCTTAATTTATCAAAAGACAAAACAAAACTCGTAGGTATTTCTGTGGGAGACAGATTTATCTATTATGTACACTTTTCTGTGTGATACATATTTGTTTATTAAAGTCTTCGACTTTGGGTCGTATCAACTCTTAGTCGTGCGTGAGATCAGCTAAGAGAATCAAGTGCGTAGTATCCTGCTGGGATCAGAGACGTAAGGAGCGCAATTGTACCTTCAATCGGTGTGAGATTGATTGGGGTTCAACTACATTCCAGACCGAAGTTAGTTTGTAGTAGGATAGTGTTTGTAGCGGTTTAATACAGTGTGGTGTTCAATCTGGACTAGGTCCTAGGTTTTTTCTGCATTTGCGGTTTCCTCGTTAACAAAAATTTTGGTGTCTGTGTTATTTCTATTCCGCATTATATTTTGTTATATAATTGAAATATCACAGGTTGTGCATTGTATCGATCAATTGTGAAATACAACCTTCGTTGTTGATTGGAAATTGATTGATCCTTGGATATTGGTATTTGGTACCATCCAAGTTTATTATCCTTGTATTTGATAAAGACTCGCAAATTCTTATTTGCTTGAGTAAAGATAAAATCAAGCGAGAGAAATATTAACTCCTCAATATACTTTTCTCTAGATTTAGTCTGACTGTCTAGTTGATTCTCTAGAAAGTATATTGGAGTTTGTCCATACAGATTGCTAAGCGAAATATTGGGTGTGGTTGTTGTACCCCCGCCTTTTCAGGTTCCATTGTTGTAGGACTCCTGTTGTGTGAGACATTTTGTTAACGAGGTTCTGTGGTGGTAGTTGATGGTGAGAGTGATTCCAAGCCATCTCAGCGGTTCCTTTGAATTGTTGGTGGAAGAACCACATATACTCAAAATTTCGAATGTTCGAGATGTTGGTTTTCTAATCTCTCTGTGTAGCAGCATGAGTGGGGCATGGTTTGACGAAATTCTAGGAATATGCATAATAATTGCATGATGATACAGGTACAGCCATTGATTGGACAATCCTCTGTTGAACCTTTCTAAGATGAAATTTTCTCCCATTTGCTTGTTGGACCAAGTAAAATGTTCCCCTTGATATCCTAAATCGATGAATCCATTGATGTTGATTAGATTGACGAAACTTTGAGTTTGTGCAGGAGTGACCATATTTCCTCCCTTTTTTCCTCTTGACAAATGATGTCGTTGAAATCTCCCATTAGGATCCATGGTGAATTAGGAATTGGTATAATTGAGTTGAAATCATTTCAAAAATATTTTCTCCCTGGTTGGTGTGGCGGTCCATACATACCATAGAAGTACCAAGGTTGTTGAGAATAGTCAAACGAGATTCAAGCATGAATTACATTTTTATTTTCTACTAGG